>NW_024081644.1:0-96725 GCF_003009895.1 Hyaena hyaena
CTCAGTGGATTCTGCGTCTTTTTTCTCCCAATCTCTCAGGTTTTGTAAGGTTTCCAATGTCTTCGGATCTTTTCTGTGTGATGTATGGGCGCGAGTGCAAGTACGGAGCTCCTTACTTCTCCGCCATCTTGCCCTCTCCTATTGTTCAATGTCTTATTGTATCTTTACTGTTTAGTGTCCAATATATAGAAAATCATCTTCACAAGGTAAGTACCACATCAACATTTCTTGAGTGGATGGATAAATGTATATTATTTGAAAGAAGTTTATTATAGTATCTGTTCTATATTAGTCAAAGGCAATAGTTCCACTTAAGACAAGGCTCTGGCCAATGTATACATCATATAGAGGTATTGACAATTATGTATGGCTACACTCATTTACTATCGAATATAGGAGAAATTTTGCACTATGAACTGCACATGTATTATTTTTCTTCACAGTGGCCTAATGATGCAGGTAATGTTTAGATTCCCATTTGGCCAACAAGAAAATGAAGCTTAGAGAAGTTAAATAACTTGTCCAGTTAGTGAGTGAAAGAGCCAAGATAAGTATGTTGTGTCTGAATTTATTTCAGAGATAAAGAGATACACACATGAACAATGCAACAAATCTACCCTGCACCTAGAAGAGCGATTCAAAGATCACACCTTTCCATGATGGATCAATAGCACCATTTTCATGTATAAAGACAAAAATATTAGAAAGTACACCTGAAATCCTGACCCATTTAATGCCATATCAAAGAGTTACATGTAATAGCTATTTGGAACTAAATAAAGCTTTTTACATCCTGTAACTAATGTGTTTTAGATAGAAATTAGGAAAACCATTGCCAAATTGCAGGTTTATTTGCCTTAATGGTCATTTGTTGCTATTAATAACCAGTGTTCCAAGCATTGAAAGCCTTTAAAAATCAGTGACTATTGCTCCTGTGTAATCATTAGGCTGCAGACAATATAGAACTACATCATAGATTTTCAATAAGGTGGTAATTGTGGACAAAACTGCAATGGCAATTTACACAGCAGTGATGTATTTTCATAATACCTGTGCTCACTGAGAATTCTTACCATGTCCTTTTTTTCTAAGGTAAGGCTGAGAAAATGGAGATTATTGATTGGAGTTAATCAACTACTAAGATTTTATGATAAGTACCACCAATAAGTAATCACCAATTCCTATTTAACGAACAGGTGTTTCGTATTCAAAATATGATTGGCCTAGAGAAACTGATTATCTTTTTGGCATCTTTGACTTGAGTAAAGAAGTGTTTATTTCTGATTCTCATTGTGAGATATGAAAACTGCGAAGTGCGGTTATCAATACCGTCATCATAAATTATACAGTATGTATGTATTATCAGTCACTGGGAACATGTATAGTTTCTAGATTGAAATTATCTTGAGAAGAATGGCACAGATAAGCCAAAGATGAAAAGAATGTCAACTGTGGTTGGGGAAATATCACAAGTCATATTAATTATTTTCTTTGCTTTGAAAATATGAGACATGTGGAAATAGTGAATAGATTCAAAAATTAAGTAACTTTTGATCTTTTCAGAAACAGTTTTTCCTTACCAGTTATTAACTCTCCTTCCCCCCATTGCCACCTTACTATCAACCTCACACTAACTCAAACTAAGCTTCTTGGTTTAAATATAATTTTATTGGCATTGACTGTTGATGACTTACTCCTGCCTAAGCATTTCTTTTCACTAGCATTTCTAACACCACATCATATTGATTTTCCTTTTAAAGCTGTAGGTACTCCTTTTCCTCTTTTGAAGTCTTGCCTTTGTTTACCAGGTCTTTAAATGCTGACATTCCTCAAGTTTGGGTCCTAGCACTACTCTTCATTATATTTATCATGTTCAAGATGCATGACATCAACATCTATCTATAAATACACTATTCATGAACGTATATCCTAGCCCAGAACTTTTGTATTAGCATCATGCTCATATTACAATTTTTCATAGGCAATATAAATTCTTTTATTTCAAAAATGAATTTATGATCTTAGTTCCAAGTCTCATCAATTCTGGTGATATTCATCTTATTAAGTGGAATTACTCTCAATCCCATCACTCAGTTTTCTCTTCTCTAATTCACCATATTTGGTGCATCACCAAAGAAGGGAATATTCTATTCTACACCTTGATTCTTTTTAATTGATTTCATTTCTATCACAATCATCCTAACCAGTCTTTCCACTGCTATACCAAAATAGTCTTCAAACTATTAGCCATGCCTGCACTGTTCCTTCCTCCAAGCTCCTCTCTACAATGCACCTAACATGATTATTCCTGAACTCAGGAACAGTTATAATAACAGTTAATAATGCTAGTACCTTGCTTAACTCCCTTCACTGGCTTCCAAGTAGGCTTCATTCAGGGAAACAGAAAAAGCAATAGGTATTTCAAACAGAGACAATTTAATTCAAGAAATTAATTATTGCAATGCTTGAAAGGTAAAAGAGCAAAAATTGTGATAATCAATAGTTTAGCTACAGGAAAAGGCTATTACATCTAGCACTGAGGATACAAAAGGGGAAAGCAAATACAAAAATTTAGGGAGTCGGAGGAGAGGAACTACTGGAGTCTTGATCAGATTTCTGAGAGGAAGCTTCATGCAGCTGGTGCAAAAAGTGACAATAGAATTTTGGATCCCACTGCCACTGCCACAATGCTGATGGAAAACTAGAAAACAGGAGGAGAATAATAACTTTCTTATTCCTACCTTCCAATCTCCCTCAATCCTGCTTTCTTAAGGGCAGAGTTTAATAGAAAGGACTGTGCCCCCAAGAACTGTCTTAGTTTGTTCTGACTGCTATATCAAAAATAGTATAGACTGGATGGCTTATAAACAACAGAAATGTATTTCTCAAAATTCTGAAGGCTAAAAATTCCAAGATCCAGTTGCTGAAAGATTCAGTGTTTGGTAAAGGCCTGCTTTCTAGTTCACAGAGTACTGTCTTCCTGGTGTATCCTCACATGATGGAAGGGGCAAAGAAGCTCTCTGGAGTCTCTTTTATTAAGGTACTAACCTCATTCACTTCCCAAAGGATCCACTTCTGAATACCATTACATCGGGTGTTAGAATTTCAACATATCAATGGGGGAGTGACACAGATACTTAAGTGATAGCATTTCTTCTCTGGATCTTCAAAATTAATGCAAAATACATTCACTTCATTCCAGTAACCCTCAAATTCTTGACTTTTTCCAGCATCGACTCAAAATTCAGATGTCCAGCCTCATTTAAATATCTTCTGAATCAGATAGAGGTGAGAGTCACGATGTTTTTCATCCTGAGGCAAAATTCCTCTTTACATGTGAAACCAAACAAGTTATGTACCTCTTAAAGAAAATGATGGGAAAGGCATAGGATAGATATTCCCATTAAAAAAGGAAGAAATAAGAAATAAGAGAGGAATGAGAGGTCCCACACAAGTCCAAAACTGAATGCGGCAAATAACACTAAATTGTGAGGTCTAAGGATGATCTTCCTGGGCTCAATGCTCTGCCTTACAGGCTCGGTGGTTTGACAATATCACCACCTCAGCTCAGCCACATGGCCTCCCCGTGGGTCTGTGCCTGGGCCCTGCTGTAGCTCTTTGCTGGGTGCTTGTGCCCACAATTGTGCCAAACAGCCCTAGTCTTTGAAATAGGTGCTGGCAGCATGTCCCCATGGCTTGAGACCTTTGAACACTAGCCAAGATTATATTATAAAGATGCCACCAATTTTCCTGTACACACCCTCCTCACAATGGGCCCATACTGCACAGGGCCCCATTAGAGCCCAAACATGAACAGCCAAGGAACATGCACCTGAAACGTGAGGTGGCACTGGGCAGAACCAGTCCCCCTGATGCCAGCAAACCCTCCTCTGAAACTACTTTGCCCACATCTCCCAATATCCCCATCTGCCCAATCTGCCTCCCCGACACACCCCACCCCTGCAACACACACAGTGTGGGCCTGTGAGGAGAGCGAAACCTCTGATGGAGCTGTGAATTATCTTCAGGGTCATCCTTCCCCTGTTGTGGAGAATAGCTCCTGGTTTCTGTTGAGATAGTGGATTCACACTAATCTATCAAAGGTCCCTCCTGAACAAGTTGTCTCATTCTTTTCAATATGGCTAACATGTGAATTTTCCAAATCTTTAAATTCTGCTTCCTTTTTGATTAACAGTGCCATCTTTAAATCATCTTTGTTTTCTTGCATGTTACTACAACCAATCAGAAGGAATGAGGCTTCTCCTCAACACTTTGCTTAGACATTTCCTTAGCCAAATATTTCAAGTTCTACTCTCATAAAACACTAAGACAGGAACATAACTCAAGCAAGTTCTTTGCCACTTTATAACAAGAACTTTCTTCCAATTTCCAGCAACGTTCCTCATTTCTATATAAGGCCTTATCAGAATAGCATTTACTGTTCATGCTTCTGTCAATGTTCTGTCCAAGGTTACTTATTCTCTAAGCAGATAGAGGTTTTCTTTCCAGCTCTCCTTTTTTCTTCTGAACTCTACCAGAATCACTTTTCATGGTCTATTCACAACAATGCACGCTTTTTCTAGCATTCGCCTTAAAAATTTTTCCAACCTTTATACCCACTACCCAATTCCACAGCTCTTTTTATGTGTTTGATGTATTTATTACTGCAGTGCCCCATTTCTGCTACCACTTTCTATCTCTGCCTGTTCTGGCTGCTATAGCAAAAATATCAGACTGGATGCCTTATAAACAACAGAAATTTATTTCTCACACTTCTGGAGGCTAAGAAGTCCAAGATCAAGATGGTGACAGATTCAGTGTCTGGTGAGAACCCACTTCCTGGTTCAAAGATTGGTCATCTTTTCCCTGAGTTTTCACATGGTAAGAAGAAGTGAGGGAGCCCTCTGGGATCCTTTAGTAAGGGCACTAACTGCAACTTTACCACCATGATCATTATAATTACCTCTCAAATTCCTTAACTACAAATATTATCACCAGCTAGACTCCAAGATTTGACCTTTACACCTACCCTCCCCCACACACACCTGCTTGTATTTACAAACCTTTATCCCACATTTTTTCTTAAGCTTTTCTTTATTGCTTTTTTAATTGTTTTAATTATTTTTTTGATATAGAGACAGACAGAGCATGAGCAGAGGCAGAGAGAGAAGGAGACACAGAATCTGAAGCAAGTTCCAGGCTCCGAGCTGTCAGCACAGAGCCTGATGTGGGGTTGAACCCACAAACTGTGAGATCATGACCTGAGCCGAAGTCAGATGCTTAACCCACTGAATCACCCAGGCACCCCACCAGCTTATCTTTTAACTCAAGCAAAAGACCTGACAAACATAGCATCCCATGATGGAAATTGAAACTACCCCTTTAACAATAATGACTGCCTGGATGGAGAGCTCCAGCCAGCCCAGACCACCCAGGCCCATTTGAATGTAACTCATGCTTATGCAGATGAACCATGGAGCATGACCTGTGGGGTGACCAACAATTACCTTTACCCTATTATTATACTAAAATCTCCACCCATGGAGGAGCACAAACCAGATTTATATAACATACAATGTATGCATAGGCATGTTTCCTTACGGTGCATGTACAACCTTATGCCCATCTCTATATATGATGACAAGACTCCCCTTTCTAAATGTTTATCCTAACCCCACATTAAAGGAACCACTCACCTTTGCTCAGGGAGTCACAGCTTTGGAGCTTATTCCCTGTGATCTCTTAATTTGCCATAAATAAAGTTTATTTTGTGCCCCACCTGGTGTAGTTTCTCTGTGGCTCACAAAGAAGCAAACACAATTGGGTTACAATACCCTCACGCTTGGGGACAAGAATGTCCTCATGCACGCTTGCATCCCCCTATGCATTTTGTGTAAGGGGAAAGGGAGGAACACATATTCGGTTTTCAACAGACCCTGATAGGAAGTGGTGAAAAACATGGGACTTTTCCCAAGAATAAGTAGTAAATAAAAAACTGCCTATTTATCATTTTTAAAAGAAATTTCACTGAATTTTTTAAGAGCCGATTTTGCACACAAGGAAAAGTCATATTTGTAGCATTGACTATAACTATGATTACCACAATAACTGCCACTTCTGCCTTGTCTATCCCCAGATTCAGTCATTCCTTTCCCATGTTAGCTAAGGGTCAAGCTTGGAAACAATAAGAATCAGTCAGGTTACTTGTCTTGATGTATTTTTGAATATGATTAAATAACCAATAGTGCCTTCCAATAAAACAAAATTGAGCATAACACTTATATTGGTCTTACTTTATGTGGTTGTGTAATTCAGTTTTGCTTCACCTGGTTCCAAAAGGACAAAGGTAAAATTTCTTCATTGAGAGATAAAATAATCACTCTAAATTTCTTGGAGCTGTACATTAGTGATATATGACAGTTTTCATTAGTGAAAGCAGTGCTTAATAGATATAAAAATTAAATTGTTGCAGTCTAAAATTTTCCTTGATATCATGAAAATTTAATTGGAGAAAATTTTAAGTGGGATGAAAGGCAAAATTATGCTGGAGGGTGATATTATTAATAACATTTTCCTCATTAGAAAGCCAGGAAAAAATGTCATAATTGTATATTAAAACTAATTTAAAGATGTTCCCTTTAGTTCTACTGCCAAAGTACAAAAAGATATAGAAATTAATTGTACTCAAAGCAAAAAGTGTCAGTAGAAAGATTTGTCAAAAGGAGGTTTATATCTTTAGGACTTATTCAAAAATTTAATGAAAGATTACAACTGGGATTTATAAAAAAAATAAAGCACTCTGTGTGGATTTAGTCTGAGAAAAATCATTTTAGACTTGAATACTGATGACTTAAGGATTTTAGGATTTAAGTTGTTCACTTTTTTGCATACATTAAGATTATTTTATAAAACCTTTATTAAATTTTGTCTGAATAATTTGCCAAACAATTTTTCAGTATTGTCCAGCTGTATATGATTTTCCCTCTGATTTTGCAGATTAGAAGGCTTGTCTTCTTTTCACTATAATTGAAAATATTTGCCTTTAAGTTCACATCACTTTTTAAAAAATATTGAAGCTACTAAAGAGATGATTACCTTAATTTTTAAGACACAATTAAATTTTTCATGACTCCAACAATCAGTTCACTTCAACATTGCCTGTCACAGTTACTTATATTAATAACATTATGGATATTTATTAGAATTCTGATTTTAAAGAATTGATAAGCACTTTATAAACTTATTATTTGCCCTTGACTATGTTTTAGAAACTTAAATATTTTATTTTGAAAACTAATATTTTTAAAGGAACCGTTTACTTTCTTGTAAGGGTATATAAATGTATATCAGATACTAAGGAAATAAATAAGGAAAAACTCAGTGGTAGAATGCATAGTTTGGGGCCATGTGAAACTTTGGGACACTCATAATATAAGTACTGGATTTAGACTCATAACAGGATTTAATACAAGGACTGAAATTTCCCCTATTTCAATGTGAAAAAACAAGTATTTCATATTTGGTTATTTATGCTATTGTTTCTTTCATATCATTGCTTATTAGAAGATGACACTCGATTTGCATTTAAAATTTTTAAGACTGATTGTCACCAAGTATGAGACATCTGCAGACCCTCTGCTGAGACTGTCAGTACTGCAAACAATCAGAGTAGACATATTATACATCTGCCATCCCTTATAATCCAAACTACTGTGAGAAGGAGAATGCATTTATATTTCATAATGAAAAGGAAGTGTCTGAATGTCAACTACTACACACAAAAGATTGCTATCTGAGTTACTAAGCTTGGATTGTTTGACGTTAAATGTTTTAGAAGCGAATTCTTATGAATTATTGATGTTCTCATCATTTAGCAAATGGATCACATCACTATAGTAATTAGCACCCTGCCTCTTCTGCTTATCATAGTTAATGTGTCATGAAAGAGCTTAGTTTAGGCCTTTAAAAAAAATGAGATTTGTTTATATTCCATTCCTAAATAGAAGATACTTACTCTAGATCTTAGGGATAATGTTCAACAGGTTAATGGTCTCAACAGGGTATGCATGGAGCTAAGGTTTTTCTTTCAAGTATTGCTTTGGAGGAGTAATCATCACCTGTTCATTTGGAGAAATTCAACTTTAACATGTAGCAACAATCACAACACTTCTAACCATGGAATTGATTCTAGTCAGGCAGAGAAAAATAATTTCCAAAACAGTTACCGCTTTATAACCAGGTTTATGTCTATTCTTTATTACTATAGTTATAATTGAAAATATTCTACTTAAAAAATACCTTAATCAATTTTCACATAAATAAATGTTAAATACCTAAAAATAATAAGCATGTTATGGGTATTTATTTTTGGCTTTTAACCCCAATTTTAATGCAGTAATGATATCAAGACTTTATTGTCTTGTTACTGTTGTTACCTGGATTACATTTAAGAATTCTCAAGAGAACAATATGGTCTACAGAGATTTAATAATCTTTCAGTAATTTTAATAAAGTCCCTTTTGTTATCATAAAATGTCTTAATGTACTTAACATTGCAAAAATAGTTCCGTTTTTGCAGAAATCTAGTATCCCAACTAGTCAAGTGATTTTGGCTTTTAGCATCCTCTATTAAGAAAGTCGTTTAATCTGGAAAGAAAAAGCATGTCAGCTGCTCTTTCACCTTGCCTAATTGAACATCAAAGATGAAGATCCAGGATTTCTCACAAATAGCTCTCCAGCAGTTTGTCCATTTCTACTGGCAATAGAATTGGTTCTGATTGTCAGCCAAGTGATTGCATGTTTATTGAGGTCCTGGGGTTTTAGGAATGTGATGAATCAGAATCCAAGAAGTACACCCAGAACATACCTCCCTTTCTCCTATTTGCTGTCTACTGTCTCTAAAATGATGGAAATTACATTTGCTTCTATCTATAGTTCCCAGGTACTGGACTGTCAGAACAATAAGAATTGCTGGAGCAGGAAGTAGTTTTATTGACTGATACTAATTATATCCCCAATAGCCTGAGGGAGTCTATGTATCTGTAAGAGAGCATTACATAGAAATTGCCTTTGTCCTATAAAGTTTGAAATTTAAGACAGCCAAGTTCATCCTGGCAATCACAAGAGATACAAACAAATCATGAATATAAATGGTGAGAAAAAAATCAAGATAAGACATCAAGTGGGAAAATTTCAAGTTTTTTTTTATGGATTAGTGATAAGTGCCTTATAAAATTGAAAGCAGTGAATATGAGCTCTGTAACTAGAGTTGAAGGGTTTTTATTCTTTTCAAGAAAGTATTCAGTTATACTACTCAATGCACTTTGATTTCCCTTGAGACCTCTTTTACATCAACCCTAGAGCACACCTCAGACCTGGAATCATCAAGTCTCTGACTCTCTCTAAGGAGACAGCCTGTGATTGCACAAAAACAATTCTGCATCACAGTTTGGTGTGAAACCTTTAAGCTAGTTTATCTCTTCTGGAACTTGAAACATGGACTAATTCAACTGAACTCTATACATTGCAGAAACTCTCTACTGCCACATGGCATTAATTCAAACCATGATATCACCTCCGCCATCACCATAACCACACAGAAATCATATATTTAGACATTCTTTTTAATAACGAATACTTATTCTACATCCACTTGTTAAATCAGTGCTACGTTATAGGTCTATGCAGAAACATCTATGTTTTTCTGTTTGACAAGACCTTATCCTATACAATATAGCACAGAAGATAACATCAAAATTTCTTCAGTTTTCCATGCTAGACTCTTTAAAGTAGTCAACAGATCAATAAAAATATATTTATTAAAGTGTGCTGTATGCCAAACCATGTGTTGTAAATACAAAGACTATAATAATATGTAAGACACAGAGTCTCTGAATTCAAGTAATGATCTTCTTTCTTTATATTCAGAAGACTTAGACAAAAATCACAAAGTAGTAAATAAAAGCATTTTTGGTACTAATGAAAAGATAATATAGGATGTATGATAGAATTTTGGTGAGAGATAGTGGGTGTGTGGGATGGGAGTTGAAGTGTTCCTCTAGCCAGCGTAACATTGAAGGTCTTCTTGAGAAGACAACATTTGAACTGAGAAAAGCATAATCACTCAAAGATTTGGGAGAATAGATTTTAAACAGAAAAGAGAATAAGGACAAAGATCATTATATGAGGATTAGTATGTTGTATTGAATGAACAAAAACTGGCAAATATACCTGGAGCAGAAGTAATCAAGAGTAAAGTAGGTAACTAATAAAAGATGGCCAGGGTCTATAACCATGGGGCAACTGCAAAGCATGGGGTCGATGAAATAGGTTTTGACTGACACTGGCCTCAAGCATTTATATAAATATCTCTTCTTTGAAGTTATTTGAACTTGCAAGGTTTAGCTCCTTCAAAAATTGATTCTACCAAAGTCTTTAAATGCAAAATCCTTACCAGGGGAGTTTCCTGATAGGGTAGCAAAAATAAAAATGGTCAATAGTGGTACTAAATATTTTAGGCTTACCTCTTTTTTTTTTTTTAATTTTTAAATGTATTTATTTATTTATTTATTTATTTACAAATAGTTTATTGTCAGGTTGTTTTCATGTAACACCCAGTGCTCGTCCCCACAAGTGCCCTCCTCCATGCCCATCACCCCCTTCCCCTCCCCGTACCCCATCTGCCCTCAGTTTGTTCTCAGCATTCAAGAGTTTCTCATGGTTTGCCTCCCTCCCTCTCCCTAACTATTTTTCCCCTTCTCTCCATCATGGTCCATCGTGAAGTTCCTCCTAATCCTCCTATATGTGCAAACATATGGTATCTGTCCTTCTCTGCCTGACTTATTTCGCTCAGCATAACACCCTCAAGGTCCATCCATGTTGCTACACATGGCCAGATTTCATTCTTTCTCATTGCCATGTAGTATTCCACTGTATATATAAACCACATCTTCTTTTTTTTTTTTTTAATATTTTTTATTTATTTCTAGGAGAGAGAGAGACAGCGTGAGCAGGGGAGGGTCAAAGAGAGAAGGAGACACAGACTCTGAAACAGGCTCCAGGCTCTGAGCTGGCAGTCAGCACAGAGCCCGACATGGGGCTTGAACCCACGAACCGTGAGATCATGACCTAAGCGAAAGTCGGACGCTTAACCAACTAAGCCACCCAGGCACCCCAATAAGCCATATCTTCTTGACCCATTCGTCTGTTGATGGACACTTAGGCTCTTTCCATGTTTTAGCTATTGTTGAGAGTGCTGCTATGAACATAGGGGTACATGTGCTCCTATGCATCAGCACTCCTGTATCCCTTGGGTAAATTCCTAGCAGTGCTATTGCTGGGTCATAAGGGAGTTCTATTGTTAGTTTCCTGAGGAACCTCCACACTGTTTTCCAGAGGGGCTGTACCAGTTTACATTCCCACCAACAGTGTAGGAGGGTGCCCATTTCTCCACATCCTCACCAGCATCTAAAGTCTTCTGATTTGCTCATTTTAGCCACTCTGACTGGTGTGAGGTGGTATCTCAGCGTGGTTTTGATTTGTATTTCCCTGATGAGGAGGGATGCTAAGCTCAGCTCTTTTAAATTTATATCCTATTTTCTCCTTAATGCCAAAGGATTGTCACTGAGCTCCTCTCTGACACAAAATACCAGATAGGATGTTGGTAACCTCAAGTAACATGAACACACAGGTCAAAATAACTAGATCTCTAAGAATAAAAACAATACACTGCACAGCATATACACTACAGGTCAATATCTCTGATGAATATAGACCCAAAAATTCTCCACAAAATATTGGCAAATGAATCCAGAGATATATTTAAAATATCATTTACTTCCACTCTGCTTCTGCAGGGCTCTGAATGAAACTTTACTATGGAATTATCACATTGTATGGCATTCTAGTTTGATACGTGTCTGTTACCTCCAGTAGACAATAAACCATTTGAAGAATGAAAAAAATAAATAAATAAATAAAATATCATTTACTATAATAAGATTGAAATTATTCCAGGGATGCAAGGATGGTTCTTTTCACAAATAAATCAACATGATATATCACATCAACTAGAGGGGATAAAAACCATATGATCATTTCAATAGATGCAGAAAAATTATTTGACAAAGTGCCATATCAATTCATGATAAAAACTTTCAACAAAGTCAGCTTAGAGGAGACATACCTCAGTATAATAAAGGTATATGTCATGACATATTTACTATATTCAGTAGTTAAAAAAATGAAAACACTCCTCTAACATCAGGAACAAAGCAAGAGTGTCCACCCTTGCCACTTTTGTTCAATAGGGTGCTGGGAGTCCTCTCCATAGCAATCAGACAAAAACTAGAAATAAAAGTTATCCAAATAGGTAAAAGAGCAAGAAAAATTTCACTATTTGTAGATGACATGATACCATATATATAACGCTCAAAAGACTACACACACACACACACACACACACACACCCTACTAGAACTGATAAATAATTCTAGTAAAGTCATAAGATACAATGTCAACATACAAAAATCAGTTGTATTTCTAACCACTATGTTAAAGTAGCAGAAAGAGAAAATTAAGAAAACAATCCCAATTACATTTGCACCAAAAATAATAATACATACATAGCAATAAACCTAATCAATAGGTAAAAAATATGTAAACCAAAACTAGAAAACTTTATTGAAATAAATTGAAGATGATAGAAACAAATGGAAAGGTATTCCATGCTCATGGAGAGAACAAATAGTGCTAAAATGTTCATAATACCCAGTGAAATGGACAGATTTAATGGTGTCCCTATCAAAATACCAACAGCATTTTTTACAGAACAAAAATAGATAAATAGATAAAATTTGAATGGAACGACAGAAGATCTCAAATGCTAAAGCAACCTTGAAAAACAACAAAACTGGAGATAGTACAATTTCAGATTTCAAAATATACTACAAAGCTAGAGTAATCAAAATAATATGGTACTGGCATAAAAAAAAAGACAGATCAGGAGAAAAGAATAGAAAGCCCAGAAATAAACTCACATTTATATGGCCAATGAATCTATGACAATGGAGAATAGACGATGGAGAAAAAGTAGACTCTTCAACAAATGATGTTAACAAAATTGGATGGCTACATGCAAAAGGCTGAAACTAGACCACTTTCTTACACCATACACAAAAGTAAACTATAAATGGTTTAAAGATGTAAACGTGAGACCAGAAGTCATAAAATTCCTAGAATAAAACATAGGTAGTAATGTTTTGACATAAGCTGTAGAAACAGTTTTCTAGATATATCTCCTCAAGCGAGGGAATCAAAAGCAAAATTAAGCTATAGGGACTACACAAAAATTAAAAAAAAAAAATTCTGCACAGTGAAGGAAACTATCAACCAAACAAAAAGTCAAGCCACTGAATGGAAGAAAATGTTTGCAAATGGTATATCTGATTAGGGGTTAATACCCAAAAATGTATAAAGAACTCTACAATACCACACCAGAAGAACAAATAATCTAATTTTAAAAGGGTGGAAAAATGAATAGATATTTTTCCAAAGAAGACATATGGATGGCCAACAGACATATGAAAAGATGCTCATCATCCCTAGTAAACATGGAAATGCGAATCAAAACCACAGCCTCATACCTGTCAGATAAGATAAAATCAAAACTGAAGAAAAATGTGTTGGCAAGGATTTAGAGAAAAAGGAGCCCCCATACACTATTGGTGGGATTATAAACTGGAACATAGTGTGGAGGCCACCCAAAGTTAAAAATATAAACACCATATTCTCCAGTAATTCCGCTACTGGGTATCCACCCAAAGAATACAAAACACTAATTTAAAAAAATATTCATCCCTATATTTATTGTCTCATTATTAATAATACCAAAATATAGAAGACACCCAAGTGTCAATCCATAGATGAATGAATTAAGAAGGTGTGGCATGTATGTATGCATATATGTATGCATGTATGTATGTATATGTGTATGTATATATTTTTGGAATATTTTTTACTCATGAAACATGAAATCTTGCCATTTGCAACAACATAGATAGATTTAACATGTATCCAAGTGAAATAAATCAGAGTATGACAAATTCTGTAAGATCTCACTTCTATGTGGAATTTAAGAAACAAAAGAACAAAGAAATAAAAAGAAACAAAAAAACAGACTCTTAAAAATAGAGAATAAACTGGTGGTTGCCAGAATGGAGGTGGGTGTGGGAATGGGTGAAACAGGGGAAGAGGAATTAAGAGTACAACTATTGTATGAGCATGGAGTGATATGTGAAATTTTTAAATCATTATATTGTACACCTGAATATAACACTATGTTATTATACTTGGATTAAAAGGTAAATTAAAAGTTTTTATCTAAATAATCTGGTCTTAAAATAGGTAGTGTAATAAAAATTTTTTTAATATTTTATTTATTTTTGAGAGAGAGAGATAGCATGAGCAGGGGAGAGTCAGAGAGAGAGGGAGACACAGAATCCAAAGACAGTTTCCAGGCTCTTAGATAGCTGTCAGCACAGAGCTTTACATGAGGCTCAAACCCACGAACTGTGAGATCATGACCTGAGCCGAAGTCGGACTCTTGACCGACTGAGCCACCCAGGTGCCCCTCAAGAAGATTTATAGATGTCCAAGAGATCCATAAGAAGATGCTTAACATCATGAATATCAGAGAAACATAAATCAAAACCACATTGACATATCACTTCACACTCATCAGATTGGTTATAATCACAACAAAAATAAGTGTTGATGGGGTATGGAGAAAAGGGAATCCTTGTACACTATTGATGAAAATGTAAATTGTACAGCCACTATGGAGAACAATAAGGAAATTCCTCAAAACATTAATAATGGAAATTGTGGGAGCCCGACAGTGACCACAAGAAAGCGTGGTTAGGGACGTGGGGATGTGTCTGCACACGGGGCTCCCTGCCTGGGCAAGGCATGCCTGCAAACAGGATGCTCTGCCAGGAGGCCTGCACACAGTATCCAAGTTTAATGGTCCGCTAGCAAACAAGGGAACATGCCCTCATTAGAAATAAGGAGGAGACTGGAATTGTGAGCAGGCCTCTTAGTAAACATGTTGTGGTCGCTTCCTCCCTTTGCTCCCCCCTGTCCTTGAAACGTGTTTGGCTACTTGCCCTTAATTGGTAAAGGAATGCATCTTGTAGGTTTCAGTTTGTATCCAGTTACCGGGGTATAAAATAAACCGCAAGAGGGGCATGCGTAGAATTGATCCTCCGGCCGGAGTTGTGTCTGTGTCTGTCTTTTGTGTGTGTCTTGTCTTTGTGTCATTTCGTCCGCAACAGGAAATATTATGTGATTCAGGAGTACCACTTACAGGTATGTATCCAAAGAAAATGAAAATACCAATCCAAAGAGATATGTGCACCCTCTGTTCATGGCACCATTATTTGCAATAGCGAAGACACAGAAGCCACCCAAGTGTCCATGAATAGATGAATGACGACAGAAAATGTGCTGTATATATATATATATGCATACATACCTTTTCAAATTGTTCCCAACTGTGACTGCTCTTCCAAATGAAGGAGATAAATGTTACTCTCTTTGTAACTTACCGAAGAGGTGCTCTGACTGTCACACTTCACCTTGTTTTGTTTGTCAGCAGCTCTTACCTTTTCTAAAGGACTTTGATACAACTGCACAGTAACCAGTCAATTCTGCTATCTTTGTAAGGATCTTACAAATATATATTTGTATATATATTTTACATATATATATATATATATATATATAGGAATATTACTTGGACATAAAAATGAACAAAATCTTACCATTTGGAACAACATAGATTGAACTATAAGGTATTATGCTACATGAAGTAAGAACAAAAAATGCCTATACTGTATGATTTCATGTCTATGCATAATCTAAAATACAAATGAAAATCAGAAGCAGACTGCTTGCATGAGATTTTATCCATTCTGTGAAGGGCTTCTCCTAATGACATCTCTAGCTCAAGAACTCAACATTAACTAAACTGAACCTTCCTTGGAAATGTGTTGCAATCCAAGATATGTCCTACTCAATCCTTCCTTTTCTCCCACCTTCTGTGGTGTAAGACATGCATCATCGTCTAAAACCCTTGCCTGCTTTCTTCCCCCAGAGCATCTTGTACATACAATCAAACTTTGTGCCTGCTTCTCAGCTGACCTGAACAAATGCAAATAGTACCAAGAGCTGTCTAAAAACATGTATTAAAAGAGGATTTTGACTGGCTTACTCCTTGGCAGGAAGACAAAAAAGTACACCATTCTTCATAGTGGGACACAGACAATCTCTCACCTCAAGGGGCAGTCATTTGCAAAAGTTTTTGCTTATGGTGATATGGAGCCAGGAGAGATGTGGGGAAAGTATAGGTGTAATGTTTAGAAATCTGTAAGATACCAGAGGAGGGGAATTTGTAGCGTCCCTACAACAGTAACAGAATTGACTGGTTACTGTGTAGTTGTATCAAAGTCCTTCAGAGAAACTAAAGGCTGCTAACAACACAAGGTGAAGTGTGAGAGCCACAGCACTACTTTGGTAAGTTACAGAGTCATTTATCTCCTTCATTGGAAGAGTAGTCACAGCTGAGCAAGAATTTGAAAAGGCAAGAGTGTGAAAGAGTTACAGACATTTGAATGTTCAGCTAATATGCATCTGCAACATGTTAAGTTTAAGGTCCTAGAATATGAAATAAGGACTTCTGATTTGACATATGTGAGGACCTTGGTTCTGCAAGGCAACACACACCTTATTAAAAGATGGTGTATTTCCTCTCCTACTGTGGATTATAATAGGATTAAATACTAGCATAATTCAGATAGACATTTACTGAGCATAGAAAAGGAAAAAAAAAAAACTATATATTGAAGGAGGTGCAAAAATAACTGTCAGAGAAGTTCCCCTGGGATGGGTTGATCAAGACACCTAGAACAAGATTGTGTGAGAATAATTCATTGACTTGGGAGAACTTTGCAAGGATATGGAATTTAACAAAGATTGAAAACTTGTCACAGCTGGCAACAGAATAAGGATCCTTTAATGCTGAGGAAGTCATTGTTTCTAGAAGTGTGATGGACATTTATATATTTTATAAAATGTGATAAAGACTGCTCTTATCCATGATAA
Source organism: Hyaena hyaena (assembly GCF_003009895.1). Lineage (NCBI taxonomy): Eukaryota > Metazoa > Chordata > Mammalia > Carnivora > Hyaenidae > Hyaena > Hyaena hyaena. The sequence continues at coordinate 17,161 of NW_024081644.1, forward strand.
GACCTAACACGTGTAATGTACAAAGCTGCACAAGCATCAAGCCCATCTTAGTGTGCTTGCCTCCATCTTTGACGAGCCTATGTATGCCAAATTGGTGGAGGCCCTTTGTGCTGAGAGCCAAATCAACCTCATCAAGGTTGATAACAAGAAACTAGAGGAATGGATAGACTTCTGTAAAATTGACAAAGAGGGAAAATGCTGAAGTGATTGGTTGCAGTTGTGTGGTTGTCTAGGACAATGGCAGAGTCTCGGGCCAAGAATGACACTGAGACGTACTTGAAGAAATGAACAAATAAAAAAAGTAACTCTTGCTCAGTAAAAGGAACGTAGAGCATACTACCTAGCTGAGCATACTAGGCTATTTCCTAAATGTCAGTGCTGCTTTTCTCTTTGTCTGTAATACTTGAATTTGAAAACAAAGAATTAAAATAAATATGCTTACAGAAATACATTCAGGCATGCATTGACTAAGTCCACTGCTTTTAATTTCAGTGGAAAATTTACGTTGAATAATGACAACATTGTAATACATTTTTGTGAGTTCTGTCACCCCACGTCCCAAAGCATATTAGTGCTATTTTTGAATTCACTTTTTGTTATTCATGAAACATATGACACCAGTTAACACAATTACATATTGTTGCAGTAGAAGTTTTTACAAACAAAATAAATGACTCTATTTTTCAGTTTGCCTTCCTTTACTTAAAATAACATAAAAATATTTTAAATTGTATTTCTAAAATATGTTTCAGTTTTTTACTACTTGTATGTAAAGACAACAAATATACAATAACTTGGATAAAGTAATACTGAGAATTTAATCAATTAAAAGTCATATTATATAGCTGAAGTTCTTCTTTCAGACAACTGTGGGAATAAAAGTAGTTGAATAGTTGAACAGTTTGCAATCTAGTAAAACTAACTGAACAAATATACATAAAAAAAGATCTCATAAAGCTAAAGAAGAAAGGCTACAAATATAAAATGAGTGCCATCAATAATATAAATTTAAAAGAGAAAGAGAGGCACCTGGGTGGTTCAGTCAGTTAAGCACTCACCTGGATTTTGACTCATGTCATGATCTCACGGTTCATTAGATCTTAAGACTCCTACTTGGGATTTTCTCTCTCCCTCCCTTTGCCCTACCCTGCTCATGCACATGCACATGCTCTCTTTCTCTCTCTCAAAATAAACAAATGAAGCTTAAAAAAAAAAAAGCAGGGGAGAGAGAAAGAAAATCAGTTCCCATCGCTCAGAGAAATTTCTTTGACAGAGATGAAGTTTGAACTAGAATCTGGAGATTTGGATAGACTGAGAAGGCAAAAAACTTCTTTAATAGACATGTGTTTTATGCCTGATACCCTACACACTTTAAATAACTTAATCCTACCACATGCCAATTAACTGAGGCCCAGACAGTTTAAGTAAATAGCCATCTTTCACCCAGCTACCTATTTGCTGAATCCTTATCCAGATCCAGATATTGACTCCCAAATCTATATACTTTCCATGATGTAGTGTTGGAAAGTATATTATATCTAGAGATAGGCATGTAAGAATAGCACAATTGAGGGGATGGAAGAGATCAACAGGATTAGAACATCCAGGATTTATCCAAAATAATTTGACTAGATCATATGGTTGGTTTGGGAGGAAAAGGCTAAAGAGAACCAAAAGATACATGGAAGATAAGGCCATAATGGTTGAAATTGCCTTAGGCTTTGAAATCAAGGTATGGCCAAAGGAATGAAATTATAAAAACATCAGTCTAAGATTAATGTTAATAGGCAGAAGTGACTGAATAGGAAATAAGTTAAGGTAAGGAGACCCGTTAATTATGACTATAATAAAGAAAAACCTGACAGGAGTTTGGAAACATTTTTTAAGAATCTCAAGATCTGAATTGTCATAAAAATAAAAATATTAATGTTCAATTTAATAGAGTGGGTTTTTTTGTTTTTTAAAAAATATTTTATTTATTTTTGGGGAGCCTGGGTGGCTTAGTCGGTTAAGCGTCCGACTTTCGCTTAGGTCATGATCTCGCAGTTCGTGGGTTCGAGGCCCGCATCGGGCTCTGTGCTGACAGCCAGCTCAGAGCCTGGAGCCTATTTCAGAATCTGTATTTCCCTCTCTCTCTGACCCTCCCCTGCTCACGCTGTCTCTCTCTCTCTCTCTCCCCTAGAAATAAATAAAAATATTAAAAATATTTTATTTATTTTTGAGAGATAGATAGAGACAGCGTGAGCAGGGGAGGGTCAGAGAGAGAGGGAGACGCAGAATCCGAAGCAGGCTCCAGGCTCTGAGCTAGCTGTCAGCACAGAGCCTGATGCGGGGCTCGAACTCAAGAACCGTGAGATAATGACCTGAGCTGAAGTCGGACGCTTAACCGACTAAGCCACCCAGGCGCCCCTGAAGAGAGTGTTTTCATTTTTAGGTTGGATAATTAGTTTGGAAACACTTCAAAAATCAATTGGATCACTTACGTCTTGTGATCATAGCAAATATAAAACAGTATAAACAAAATGTCCTTTACACTTCTCCAATTTTTGTGTAAGCAACAGAAAATTAACTAAAGTTACATATATGAAAAATAAAAGTAGCATATACTTGGGGCGCCTGTGTGGCTAAGTCTGTTGGGTGTCCGATTTTGACTCAGGTCATGATCTCACAACTTGTGAGTTCGAGCCCTGTGTCAAACTCTGTGCTGACAGTTCAGAGCCTGGAGCCTGCTTTGGATGCTGTGTCCCTCTCTCACTCTGCCCCTCCCATTCTCATTTTCTCTCTCTCTCTCTAAAGGATAAATAAAACACTAAAAAATAAATAATATATATATATATATAAAGAAGTATATGCTTATGTATTTTAACATTTTTACAACACTTAACCTCTTTGCCAATATTACAAACATAACTGTGTTTAAGTCACACGATTTCATGAATCATGTGCTGTTGTATATATATTTACAGAGAAATAAACCTAAGCACATAAAGATTAAATAACTTATCCAAGGTAATACACAGGGGATAATAAACCTGGGGTTTCAGCTAGTCCAAAGACTAGCTTCTTACCACCATTTTACTGACTTCCTATTGCTCCTAATTTAAATGATGGATACAATAATGTAGTGAGAATATTTTAATTATTTTCAGTCATACAATTTCTTTCTAAAATACACAAGAGCTCTATTATTCAGTAAATGGAAATATTATTTTTCTGTAAATTCCATACATGTTGGTATTGTCATAAATATAATTTTTCACATTAGCATAAAGTAATTCTTGAATATTTTAGAATATAGAGTTAAGAGTTCAAATTATAGGAGTGACTGGATGGCTTAGTCAGTTAAGTGTCTGTAAATGAAACAGAATATAGTTTTCAGAAATAGAAATTCCTAAATATAGTCACCTGATGTTTTACAAAGGACTGAAGACAACACAATAAGGCAAAGTGAATCTCCTCAACAAATTATGCTGGAGCCACTGGACACACACACTAAAAAAAGAAAAAGAAAAGGATCTAGGCAGAGGTCTTACACCCTAACACAATATGTCGGAGAGCAAAATATAAAAGTGAAAACTAAAACTCCTAGAATAAAACATTGAAGAAAATCTAGATGCCTTTGGTTATGGTGATGACTTTTTAGATACTAAACCAAAGACACAAACCATGAAAGAAAAAATGGATAAGCTGGATTATATCTACATATTAATTAAAAATGTTCTACCAAAAAAATGTCAAGAGAATGAGAAGACAAACCACACATTAGGAAAAAATATTTGCAGAACACACAACTGTTAAAGGAATGTCACCCAAAATATAAAAATAACATCTAAAACTCAACAAACACCTGAAGAAAAAATGGGCCAAACTATCACTGAAAATACAAGAAATAACAAGTGTTGGGAAGAAAGAGGAGAAAAGGGATCCTTTATGTACTGTATTGTGGGAATGTAATTGGGTACATCCACTATGGATATTTGCATGGGGGATCCTCAATTAAAAATATAACTACCATTATGATCCAACAACACTACTTTTGGTATGTATTCAAAGGAAATGAATACAGAATATTAAAGAGATATATATACTCCCTTGTTTCTTGCAGCATTATTCACAGTAACTAAAATATGGAATTAACCTAAGTATACATCAATGAACGAATGGATAAAGATGTCACACACACACACACACACACACACACACACACACACTGAATTATTATTCAGTCATGAGATAGGTGGAAACGCTACTATTTGCAACAAATGAATGGATTTAAGAGCATTAAAATAAGAAATAAGAGAGAAATAAGAAATAAGTGAGACAGATAAATACAAATACTGTATAATATCACTTATATGCATAATCTTAAAAAAAATGAAATCATTGAGAGAGAGTAGAGTGTTGGTTACCGGAGGCTGGGGGGCGGGGGATGGGGAGATGCTAGTCAAATGATACAAATTTTCAGTTATAAGATGAATAAGACCTGGGGATCCAATGCCCAGTGTGGGGACTAAAGTCAACAGTATTGTATTATATTCATAAAATAGTGCTAAGTGAATGGAGCTTAGATGTTCTCAACACAAAAATAAAGATATAATAATTAGGTGGTGATGTGATGAAATGTCAGCTAAAAGTATGACAGCAATCATTTTGTAACATATATGTATATCAACACTTCTTATATACCTTAAGCTTACACAATATTATATGTCATTTGTATATCAATAAAGCTAATAAATGTCAAAATGTCAAGGACCTTAACAGATAGACCAAAGAAGACATGAAGATGGCAAATAAGCAAATGAAAAGACGTTCCACATTATATCAAGAAAGCGCAAATTATAACACAATACCATTACAAACCTATTAGAATGGCCAAATAGGAATGCTGCTAGCAAAAATAGCAAAAATAATTTCCTACAAAACTAAACATACTGTTACCATACAACACAGCAACTGAGCTCCTTGGTATTTACCTGAAGGGAATAAAAATTTGTGCCCACACAAAAACCTGCATATGGATATTTACAGAAGTTTCATTCATAATGGTCAAAACTTGGAAGCAAACAAGATGTCCTTCAGTTGGTGAAGGAACAAACTATGGTACATCCAGACAATGGAATATTACTCAGCAGAAAAATAAATGGACTATCAAGGTACACAAGGACATATACTAAATGAAGAAGCCTTAAATGCATACTACTAAATAAAGAAGCCAATCTGAACCTTAAATACATATTACTAAATAAAGAAGCCAATCTGCACAAGCTACATACTTATAATTCCAATTTATGTCATTTTGAAAAAGGTAAATCCATGGAGACAGTGAAACAATCAGTGGTTGGCAGGAGTTGAAGGGTTAAGGAGAAATAATAAACAGAGCACAGAGGATTTTAAGACAGTGAATATACTTTTTATGAAATCATAATGATGAATATATGTTGTTATAGACTTATCCAAACCCAGGAGTGTATAGCACCAAGAGTGATCTGTAAGCTTTGAAGTTTGGGTGATTATGATGTATCAATCTGGGTTCACCAATTATCATCAATCTACTACTATAGTAAGGGATGTGGGTAATGGGAAGGTGTGTGTATGTGGAGGTATATTGGAAATCTCAGTATCTTCCCCTGAATTTTACTGTAAACCTAAAACTGCTCTAAAAAAGTAAGCCCTTAATTAAAATATAATCATCTGATGTCCAAAGATAAAGAGGCACATAAGAAAAGTAGAATTCATACATCAGAATAAGAAAATTTAAATGAAAAAACAGTTCCTAAAATATTAAGATTCCAAAATTATCATATGTAGCCTTTATGTATATATATATATATACATATATGTGATATATATACACAATATATAAAAATATATATTTTTTACAATATTGTAAAAAAACAAAGGACAAGCTTTAAAATATTTAAGGGAACAAGAAGTCATTAAAAGTAAAATTTTAAAAATAAACAAATCTTTTAGAATTAAAACCAAACACAGAAATTAAGAATTTGTTGAATGACTTAGCTGAATTAGTGTACTAGAAGTTAAATTAGAAAGAATGATCCATAGAACATTTAGAGAAAAAATTTTTAAATGCAGAGAAAAGGTAAGAGATATGAGGACACCGTGATAAAGTCCAACATGTATTTAATATATTCATGACAAAACCTGATTAATAGTTTTTATGCTTTTCATCTCTTATTTTTGTAACCTACCTAAAGAATAAAAGTTCATCAATTTGTAAAATCCTAATTACAGTTTATTTGTAAAATGAATCTCTGCCTATGAAGTTTAAAAATGCAATATGTTTCAATATTATCAAAGATACAAGTAGCTGATAAATGAGAGTCAAATGAAAATTCTTAGTTCCTTGTAAGTAATGAAGTATTTCATTTTTTTACATCAGCCTAAAACAGGATTGAGTGACAGAACAGTTTTTATATGCTGTACATAATTTATTGTTTATATTCCACATATTTAAAATTTAGCCATATGATAACAATTTTGTCTTTCTTAAATAATTACCCAAAATACTGTGAAATTGTCTTATGACGATGATAACTATTCTGATGCTTCTAATTTCCCTATATCCTTGTATTAGCATAAAAATATATTGCTGTTATATTTTATTTGTATTAATCAAAGCTAGCCAAAGAGAACTTTGTTAAACACAGATAAAATGAACATCTAAAAAAATACAAACTAAATTAAAACACAAGAGTACCAGAGTAAGAAGGAAGACATAATGAAGAAGACATTGTGAAGACTTTTTTTTCAAATCCATTTTAATAATGAGCTTAAAAATATTGCCAGAATAAAAATATTATATCTCAATAGGGTGTATTTCTATAGCATTTCTTTGGTCCCTCAAAGACTTAGGCTGGTAGCAGGAACATTAAACAGACACAAGTAACAGATGTGGCCCCAATTAGAGATGTTCCCTAGTTGTTTGGTGTTTAATATTAAACAAAGGGACTGAGATCATAAGGCTTATTGCATAACTTATTTCTTATTAATCCAGAAAACAAATGAATCAGAAGTCTTCCAAATGTAATGAAGAAAAAATCCCCACAATTTTTTAACTGTAAAATGTATCTGAGCTAAAAATTAACTTCAGAATAAGAGGAAAGGACTAGGGCTTCCAATATTTGAAATATAGAAATAAAAAATCATTGAAAAAATTGGGAGGAATTTAATAGCAACAAATATTCCATAGTCTTTCCAAACTATGAAAGATAGAGTATCTAGTAAAATGCCAAGTTTATGCCAAGATAGGGATGAAGGAGAAAGTTACATATTCTTAGATCTCAGCATGGTAGGCATATCCCTAAAAGCCTGTGTTAGGGTTCTGGAAGGACCTGTCAGTGATTCTTTGATTAGAATGAAGAGAGTCCGGCAATCAGAGATGTGGAGACTTTGCCTGTAGTGTGGTATCACAGAATTGGAGTAAAAATAACTGAAGTGGAAATCATGATGACACATGATATTTTTTTTCTTTTTGCATTATAGCTTGCTATTCAGAAAATGATTATTAGTATTGTGGAAAAAATTTTTTAGAAATTTTTCATTAAATTCCCATAACTGGTATACAGGAAAATTATTTTGATTATCTTGAATTTCTGTTACTCAGTCACTTTACCATATTATTTTACAATTTGTCATAGTTTTATTATCTTCTTTTAATGTTTTATTTATTTCTGAGAGGGAGAGAGAGACAATGTGAACAGGGGAGGGTCAGAGAGAGAGGGAGACTCAGAATCTGAAACAGGCTCCAGGCTCTGAGCTAGCTGTCAGCACAGAGCCCGACTCGGGGCTTGAACCCAAGAACCGTGAGATCATGACCTGAGCTGAAGTCGTACGCTTAACTGACTGCGCCACCCAGGCACCCCATGTCATAGTTTTATTTAAAATATTTATGTAAGGGGGCATATGGGAAGCTCACTGGATTAAGCATCTGACTCTTGATCTCAGCTCAGGCCTTTATCTCAGGGTCGTGACTTCAAGCCCCATGTTGGGCCCATATTCGGCATAGAGCCTACTTTAATTTTTTTTTTCAAATATATGTTTAAGTATATAAAGAATTTCTAGTTACAGGTGTTTTTCTTTTCAAATTTTAATCATAGCTATGTCCTTCTATGTCATTAACTAGAATTTCCAAATAATATTGATCAGTGGTGGTACTCTTGACTACCTATGTATGTTTTCTTACCGTCACCAACTACAGTGCTTCTGTACTCATACCTCCATGGTGATAGCTGTGCAGAAATGAAATTCAAGTAGCAACAATCTGTATTGTTGTGAGTTCCTATCTAGGACACCAAGTCATATCTCCAAGATTTCTACTGAATTTCTAATAACTTTTTCTCCACTATTGATGTCATCTTCAACTATAAATAGATCCCTCTCTTGAATCAATATTTCTTATTAAGTGATGATAGTGACCAATGACTTCAACATTTCATTATTGGTTTAGAGGAATTATTATTCTATTTTTATTCTATTCTGTGCTTTCTATCTGGAAACCTGAATTTTTTTTTTACATTATCCGTGTCAATTAGTAAGTTCATTAGGATAAGGCTAGGGTGATACATATATTTGGTAAGAGTCCAGGCTCATTGGCCACATTTAATCTGCAGATTGAATATATTACTAAGTTTAAATATTTCATTGATTATGTGCAAGAATTACTTCTTTTAGCCCTTATCTAGAAAATCTGTTCACTTGATGCTACTGATGAAAAACTCAGATAAGCAATAATTAGTCTCATATTCTATTTGTCTATTCATTTCTAAGAATTTATTGTCCTTTAAAAATATTGTCCTTTTAGCCATCAAAGTGGTTGAGCAGTTGTTGTATGTTAGGTGTATATGTTTTATATGCATATCATTAAGAATGACTACATTCTTGTTAAAGTTACACAAGATACATCTGTAAGAAAACCACCAGGTCTACTTATTCACTCTTCTCCCTTTCCATCAGATCACTTTTTGAGTAGTAATTTTTCTTTGAGTCATTATAACTATGCCCTTCAATAACCACTTTATGTTTCCTAATAAGAAAAGATCCATTTATTAACATTTATAGAATAAAAGAAAAACAGTTTTGCTCTTGAAGAGATAAATGAGCAAACCTCACCCATCATCTGAAGCTTGGCTTGCCTCTACCAGGAAAACCTGGTAGCACACATCAGCCATGCAACAGACATGGAATCAACAACTTCCCACTCAACATCAAAGTTCCCGCCTTACAGATATCAGTTGGGGAAATAGGAGATTCCAACCCTTGCATACACACAGAAACATCAACTTTAATACTATGCATGGATGAGGATATCTCCGTGGGAACTCAGGAGTCCAGCAGAGATTCCTATACCTACTGTAGCAATAAGGAAAAAAATATAGAATAGATATACTGAAGAGAGTAAGAAGAACGTTTTCACTTTTTCAGCATTCCTCTCCCTTATAGCAGCAGCACTCAGTTCCAAGAGAAACTCCTCTACCTATGATTTCTCCCCCAGGGGAATGTAAGAAAGGAGTGAGCACCTGGCTCTCCCAGCATTGTGGAACAATGCCTGAGGCTCTCCCAGATCACTGAGGAGAGGGGCATGGCTGAAGTGTGTAGTGGGAACTAGGAGCAGGTGGATAGGGTGGGGCCTCACAGAAAATGAGCATGAAACTCAAAAACCATCATCTAATTTACATATTCTACCAAGGGGCCTGGCCATGGAGTCCATGAGATATCGTACATGCAGCTCCTTGAAAATTGGCCAATACGCTCCCAGGAGATGGCACACTCAATTACTGCAGATAGTGTGTATATTCCCATTAACGGTGTGTGCCAGCCTCTGCAGATGGTGTGTGTGTGTGAGCCTATATAAAGATTTGTGAAAGGCCTTACAAATAGCAGCAACTTAGCTGTAGGATTGGGAGAAGGTGAGAAACCTTAAACACTCTAGGACACTGACCTGGAGAGGTGATGAGAGGATCTCAGTACCTAGCCTGACTTTGCAGGGTTAAGAGAAGGCACAATCCTGAGACTTCCTTCTTAAAAGGGAACAAGAGGGGCACCTGGGTGGCTTAGTCGGTTAAGCGTCCGCCTTTCGCTTAGGTCATGATCTTGCGGTTCGTGGGTTCGAGCCCCGCGTCGGGCTCTGTGCTGACAGCCAGCTCAGAGCCTGGAGCCTGTTTCAGTCTGTGACTCCCTCTCTCTCTGACCCTCCCCTGCTCACGCTGTCTCTCTCTCTCTCTCCTAGAAAAAAAAAAAAAATTAAAAGGGAACAAGAGGAGTAGGGAAGGAGCCTCCATAGAAAAAGCCCAAGTGACTCCAAAAATCTCAAGCTGGACTGACTGGTAAAGGTATTTTGCTCCTAAAGTTAGTTAGTAAAGTCTGGAGTTGGGGACACTTCTTGAAATGTGAGACAGCAATGTAAGGCTTCAAAGAACATGAAAGATCAAAATATAACACACCAAAGGAATAAAATGAAGCTCCAGTGACTAAGCTTACAAAAAAAGAGATCTACAATGGTAATAGTAAATCATTACCTATGAATAATTTAAATATACACAGATTACATTCTCCTGATAAACATGGATATAAAAATTCTCAACAAAATATTAGCAAATAAAATTTAATAGAACATTAAATGGTTCATAGACCATAATCAAGTATGGAATTTATCTCTGAGATTCCAGAATAATTCAACATACACAATCTATAAATATAAAAGGCTACTCAATAGAATGAATGGAAAAAATCATATCGTTGTCTCACTGGGTTCAAAAAAATATTTGGCAAAATTCAATGTCCTTTCATTATAAATATTCCTAACAAATTAGCTATAGAAGGAATGTACTTCAACAAAATAGAAGCCATATCTGACTATTCCACAGATAACATTATACTCAAAAGTTAAAAGCTGAAAGTTTTTCCTCCAAGATCAGGAACAAAACAAGGATGTCATCACTCTCATCCCTTCTATTCAGTGTAGTGCTTTAGGGTACTTGGATAGCTCAGTGGGTTAAGCGTCTGATGTCAGCTCAGGTCATGACCTTAAAGTTCATGAGTTTGAACCTCTTATCAGACTCTCTACTATCAGTGGAGAGCCCACTTTGGATCCTCTCTCTCTCTCTCTCTCTATCACTCTTTGCCCCTCCCCCCCATACGCATGCTCTCTCTCTCAAAAATAAAATAAAACATTAAAAAACACACAGGACTGGGGCGCCTGGGTGGCTTAGTCGGTTGAGCATCCGACTTTCGCTTAGGTCATGATCTCGCGGTTGTGGGTTCGAGCCCTGCGTCGGGCTCTGTGCTGACTGCCAGCTCAGAGTCTGGAGCCTGTTTTCAGTCTGTGACTGTCTCTCTCTCTGACCTCACCCTGCTCACGCTGTCTCTCTCTCTCTCTCTCTCCTAGAAATAAATAAAACATTAAAAAAAAATTAAAAAAAAAAAACCACACACAGGACTAGCAGTCCTAGCCCACACAATTAGGCAAGAAACATAAATAAAGGCATCAAAATTGGAAAGAAAGAAGTTAAATTGTCTCTGTTGGTAAATGTCATGATCTTATGTATAAAAAAACTCAAAAGCACTCACCAAAAAATGTGGAACTAATAAACACAACAAAGTTTCAAGATACAAAATGTACATAAAAAATCAGTTTTGTTTCTATATACTAATAATGAACTATTCAAATTAAGAAAACGATATCTTAAGGTATCATCAAAAAAGAACGTAACACTTAGGAATGGTTTACCCAAGAGCTGGGAGATCTGTATACCAAAACCAATCAAACATTAATAAAAGAAATTGAACACAAAAGTAGAAAACTATCCCATTATGAATCAAAAGAATGAATACTGTTAAAATGTTCATACTACCCAAAGCAATCTACAGATCAATGCAATCCTTTTCAAACTACCAATGACATTTTTTCTCAGGAGTAGAGAAAACAATTCTAAAATTCATAAGGAGCCAAAAAACTCCCAGTAGCCAAAACCATCTTGAAAATGAAGAACAAAGCTGGGCATCACACTTCCTGATTTCAGATTATATTACAAAGCTATAATGATTAAAAGAGTATGGAGGCAGCATAAAAACAGACACAATAGAGATCTGAAAAACAAATTCACACATATATGGTTAACTATTCTTTGAGAAGCTTATGAGAAATGAACATCCGAAAAAAGATGGTCTATTCAATAAATTGTACTGGGAAAACTGATAGCCACAATCAAAAGAATGAAATTAGAACCTTATCTCACAATATATACATAAATCAACTCAAAATGGATTGCAAACTAAACAGAAGACATGAAACCATAAAACTCCCAGAAGAAAAGAGAGAAAACTCTTTGATTTTGGTCATGGAAGCAAGTTTTTGTGTATAAAACCAAGAGCAGACACAACAACAAAAATAATTCAATGAGTGAAACTACATTGAAATAAAACTTCTGTACAAGAAAGGGAACAATCACTAAAATATGATTTCTGTGTGTTTTTTACATTCATCACATTTTGAGTAATACAATGGATTTAGAAAAACCAAAATGATACAGAGAACAAGTGAGGAAAGAGAAAACACACGTTTAGATTTCTTATTTATGTTCCATATATTTTCTTTTCTTATTTTTAAGACATTTTAGAGTGATTTTAGGTTTGCAACCCTGTTAAGGATAATGCACAGAGACTTCTGATATACTCCTATTCCCACACATACATAGCCCCCTTCATTATAACACCTTCCCCTAGAGGAGTATGCTTGTTACTGTCGATCAAAGTACATTGACAAACCCTAATCAGCCAGTCCATAGTTTACAGTATGGCTCACTCAGTGTTGCACATTTTTTAGGTTTGGAGAAATGCCAATCATTATGGTATCATACAGATACCACTACCCAAAAAATCTTCTGTGCTCTGCCTATTCATTCTTCCTCCAACCACCAACCCATAGAACCCACTGACCTCTTTTTACTCTCTCCATAGTTTTGCTTTCCAGAATATCATAAAGTTGGAATTGTAGTCTTTTAAGATTGGCTCCTTCCACTTTGAAACATGCATTTAAGTTTCCTTTCTATCTGGTCTTATCCATATTTGGCAATCATAAATAAAGCTGCTACCAGAATTTATATGCAGGTTTTCATATCGACATAAATTTTCAGCTCTTTTGGATAAATACCAAGAAGTGCAACTCCTGAATTATATGCTAAGACTAGGTGTAGCTTTATAAGAAAATGTCAAATTGCCTACCAACGTGACTGTGCCATTTTGCATTCCCACTATGAATAGAGTGCCTGTTACTCCTCATTCCTACCAGCATTTGGTGTTGTCATTGGCCCAAATTATGGCCATTCTAACAGTGTGTAGTAGTATCTTGTTTCACTTTGCATTTCTCTGATGAGGTGAAGCATCTTTTCATATGCTTATTTCCCACTACAGATCTTCTTTAGAGAAGTTTCTGTTGAGTCCTCTGGCTATTTTTAATCAGAACACTCAAACTCAATGAGAATAACTGATGTATATCATAGTCCTTTTTCACATGCGTCTTCTGCAAAATAATTTCTCCCAACCTGTGACTTGTCATCTTTTTCTTGAAACTGTCTTTTGCACAGAAGCTTGCCATTTTAATGAAATCCATCTTGGTCTGTTATTTCTTTCCAAAGATGGTGTCATTGGTGGTGATGTATCTAAAAAGTCATTGTCATAACCAAACTCATTATAGGTTTTCTCCTACATTATCTTCTAAGAGTTCTATTGGCTTTCATTTTATATTTAGGTATAAGAATCATTTTGAATTAACATTTGTGAAGAGTGTAAAATCTATGGGTAGGCTCTTTTTTTGTGTGTGAAGAGATTCATTTTGCTCCTTGTATTGCCTTTGCTCCTTTGTTAAAAATACACTGACTATATATATGGAGGTCTATTTCTAAGTTGTCTTCTATTCCAGTGATCTTTTGATTCTTTTGCAAATGCCACATTGACTTGATCACTGTAGCATTATAGTCTGGAAGGCAGGTAGTATAAGTTCTTCAATTTTATTCTTCAATATTGTGTTTTTATCCTGGGTCCTTTGCCTTTCTATATAAACTTATGATTTAGTTTGTTGATAACTACAAAATAATTTGCTGGGATTTTAATTGGTATTGCATTGAATCACAATATATGTAAAGCAAACATTGATAGAACTACAAAGAAAACCAGGAGAGTTGGACACCTCAGCACTCCTCTCTCAACTATTAGTAGAACAACTATACAATCAATGATACACAATTCAATACCCTCAAACAAGAGAATATAACTGACACTCACAAGAATACTCTCCTAACAACAGCAGAATAAACATTCACTTCAAGTTCCCACATGTATGAAAACAGACCAAATGCTGAATCGTAAAACAAATGTCAACAAACTTACAGGAATTGAAATTATACTGAGTTCTTTGAATGAAATGGACTCAAACTAGAAATGAATAAAAGAGGTAACAGAAAAGTCATCAAATATTTGGTAATAACACATTTCTAAAAAATTCCTGTGTCAAAGAGGTAATCACAAATTAAAATTAAGAAGGTGTTTTGAACTGAATGAAAATGAAAATATCAAACTTGTGGGGTACAGTTTAAACACTGTTTAAAATATATATATACATATATATATAGTGACATCAGAAAAGAAGTGTCAAATCAAGAACATCAGGCACAAAAGAAAAAACAACCAAAAAAAGGCCATAAAAAGAAGGAGATAAAGATATTAGCATAAATCAATGCAATTTAAAAAAACATACATATCTATGAAATAAAAAGTTGTTTATTTTTAAAAATCTGTATAACTGTCAAACCTCTACATAATTAACCAAGGAAAAAATAAATTATTAATACTAGGAATAAAAGCAAAGACTACTACAAACACTGAAGACATCAAAAAGATAATAAAAGAATACTGTAAACAATACTAAACACATAAATTTGACAAATTATTTCAAAAAATCACAGAAAAAATTTACTAGGCACAGATGGCTTCACGGGAGAATTCTACCAAATATTTAACAAAGAACTACCATTCATTCTACTGAGTGTTCTTGAGAAAACAGATAAGGAAGGAACATTTCAAATTCATTTTATAAGGATGGTATTACTCTGATATCAAAACTAAACACAGCTAGTAAAAACAAACACACATATGCACACACACACACACACACACACACACACACAGAGACACACTACAGACTACTATTCATCAATAATGTCAATGCAGAATTCTTAAATATTACCAAGTAGATTTCAGCAATATATATAATAAATACACCATGAACAAGTTTTTTAATCAAATGATGATGGTTCATATAAAAAAATCAATATAATCCTCTATATTAACAGGCTGTAGAAGAAATCACATGATCATATCATTCGATGCAGTATAAGCTTTTGACTAAATCCAAAACCCATTCATGGATAAAAAAAAAATCCAACATGACAGCATTAAATGATTTCCTTAACATTATAAATAACTGTAAATATCCTACAGATACTATTATTTACTTATGATGAAAGACTGATTGCTTTTCCCTACTATCTGGAAAAAAGCAAGTACATCTACTCATCATTCTTACTCAAAATATTTCTGGAAGTTCTTGTTCTGACTATTGAGAGAAAAAAAACAACACACAGTTTGGAAGAAAGTAAAACTATCTAAATTGCCCTGATATGATTGTCTACATAAAAATTCCAAAGAAGATCCTGAAAAAATCCTTTAGAATAAGTGAGTTCAACAAGATCACCGAATACATGATAAATATACAAAGATCAGTTGAATTTATACATATTATCTGAACATGTGGAGGCCAAAATTATAAATACAAAACCATTTATAATTTCTCAAAAATATTAAGTATGAATTTTTAACTGTTTATTTATTTATTTATTTACAAATAGTTCATTGTCAAATTAGTTTCCACATAACACTCAGTGCTCATCCCCACAAGTGTCCTCCTCCATGCCCATCCCCCCTCCCCCCCACATCCATCAGTCCTCAGTTTTTGTCAGCATTCAAGAGTCTCTCATGGTTTGCCTCTCTCCCTTTCCCCCACCATTTCCGCCCTTCTTCTCCTCCTTGTTCCTCCGTCAAGTTCTTCCTAATCCTCCTATACGTGCAAACATATGATATTTGTCCTTCTCTGCCTGACTTATTTCGCTCAGCATAACACCCTCAAGGTCCATCCATGTTGCTACACATGGCCAGATTTCATTGTTTCTCATTGCCATGTAGTATTCCATGGTATAGATAAACCACATCTTCTTGATCCATTCATCTGTTGATGGACACTTAGGCTCTTTCCATGTTTTAGCTATTGTGGAGAGTGCTGCTATGAACATTGGGGTACATGTGCTCCTATGCCTCAGCATTTCTGTATCCCTTGGGTAAATTCCTAGCAGTGCTATTGCTGGGTCATAAGGGAGTTCTATTGTTAGTTTCCTGAGGAACCTCCACACTGTTTTCCAGAGGGGCTGTACCAGTTTACATTCCCACCAACAGTGTAGGAGGGTGCCCGTTTCTCCACATCCTCGCCAGCATCTAGAGTTCTCTGATTTGCTCATTTTAGCCACTCTGACTGGCGTGAGGTGGTATCTCAGTGTGGTTTTGATTTGTATTTCCCTGATGAGGAGGGATGCTGAGCATCGTTTCATGTGTCTGTTGGCCATCTGGATGTCCTCTTTGGAGAAGTGTCTGTTCATGTCTTCTGCCCATTTCTTCACTGGGTTGTTTGTTTTTCGGGCGTGTAGTTTGGTGAGTTCCTTATAGATTCTGGATATTAACCCTTTATCTGATATGTCATTTGCAACTATCTTTTCCCATTCCGTTGGTTGCCTATTAATTTTCTGGGTTGTTTCCTTGGCTGTGCAGAAGCTTTTAATCTTGATGAGGTCCCAACAGTTTATTTTTGCTCTTGATTCCCTTGCTTTTGGGGATGTGTCAAGTAAGAAGTTGCTGCGGTGGAGGTCAAGGAGGTTGTTTCCTGCTTTCTCCTCTAGGGTGTTGATAGTTTCCTGTCTCACGTTCAGGTCCTTTATCCATTTTGAGTTGATTTTTGTGCATGGTGTGAGAAAATGATCTAGTTTCATTCTTCTGCATGTTGCTGTCCAGTTCTCCCAACACCATCTGTTAAAAAGGCTGTCTTTTTTCCATTGGATATTCTTTCCTGCTTTGTCAAAGATCAGTTGGCTGTATACTTTTGGGTCCACTTCTGAGTTCTCAATTCTGTTCCATTGGTCTATGTGTCTGTTTTTGTGCCAATACCATACTGTCTTGAGGATGACAGCTTTGTAGTAGAGGCTGAAGTCTGGGATGGTGATACCTCCCGTTTTGGTTTTATTTTTCAGTATTACTTTGGCTATTCGGGGTCTTTTGTGGTTCCATACAAATTTTTGGATAGTTTGTTCTAGTTTTGAGAAGTATGCTGGTGCAATTTTGATTGGAATTGCATTGAATGTGTAGAGTGCTTTAGGTAGTAATGACATCTTAACTATATTTATTCTTCCTATCCATGAGCATGGAATGTTTTTCCATTTCTTTGTGTCTTCTTCAATTTCCTTCATAAGTTTTCTATAGTTTTCATCATACAGATCTCTTGTATCCTTGGTTAGGTTTATTCCGAGGTATTTTATGGTTTTTTGTGCAATTGTGAATGGGATCAGTTTCTTGATTTCTCTTTCTGTTGCTTCATTGTTGGTGTATAAAAATGCAACCGATTTCTGTACGTTGATTTTGTACCCTGCAACTTGGCTGAATTCTTGGATCAGTTCTAGTAGGCTTCTGGTGGAGTCTGTCGGGTTTTCTATGTAGAGTATCATGTCATCTGCGAAGAGTGAAAGTTTGACTTCCTCTTTGCCAATTCTGATGCCTTTGATTTCCTTTTGTTGTCTGATGGCTGATGCTAGGACTTCCAGCACTATGTTAAACAACAGTGGTGAGAGTGGACATCCCTGTCGTGTTCCTGATCTCAGGGGGAAAGCTCTCAGTTTTTCCCCGTTGAGGATGATGTTAGCTGAAGGCTTCTCATAGATGGCTTTGATGATGTTTAAGTAGGTTCCTTCTATCCCAACTTTCTCGAGAGTCTTTATTAAGAAGGGATGCTGTATTTTGTCAAATGCTTTTTCTGCATCTATTGACAGGATCATATGGTTTTTATCTTTTCTTTTATTGATATGATGGATCACATTGATTGATTTGCGAATGTTGAACCAGCCCTGTAACCCAGGAATGAATCCCACTTGATCTTGGTGGATGATTCTTTTGATATGCTGCTGGATTCGATTTGCAAGGATCTTGTTGAGAATTTTTGCATCCGTATTCATCAAGGATATTGGCCTATAGTTCTCTTTTTTTGTTGGATCTCTGTCTGGCTTGGGAATCAGAGTGATGCTGGCTTCATAAAATGAGTCCGGGAGTTTTCCTTCGACTTCTATTTTTTGGAATAGCTTGAGAAGAATTGGGATTAATTCTGTTTTAAATGTCTGGTAGAATTCCCCAGGGAAACCATCAGGTCCAGGGCTCTTATTTGTTGGGAGATTTTTGATCACTGATTCGATTTCTTCACTCGTTATGGGTCTGTTCAGGTTTTCTATTTCTTCCCGTGTGAATTTTGGTAGTGAGTGTGTGTTTAGGAATTTGTCCATTTCTTCTAAGTTGTCCAATTTGTTGGCATATAATTTTTCATAGTATTCCCTGATAATTGCTTGTATTTCTGAGGGGTTGGTTGTAATAAGTCCATTTTCATTCATAATTTTGTCTATTTGGGTGCTCTCTCTTTTCTTTTTGATAAGCCTGGCTAGAGGTTTGTCAATTTTGTTTACTTTTTCAAAAAACCAACTCTTGGTTTCATTGATCTGTTCAATTGTTTCTTTGGTCTCTATGTTGTTTATTTCTGCTCTAATTTTTACTATTTCTCTTCTTCTACTGGGTTTAGGGCGTTCTTGTTGCTCTGCCTCTAGCTCCTTTAGGTGAGCTGTTAGATTTTGGACTTGTGCTTTTTCTAATCTCTTGAAATAGGCCTGGAGAGCAATGTACTTTCCTCTTAGGACTGCCTTGGCCGCATCCCATAGATTTTGAATTGTTGTGTTTTCATTTTCATTTGTTTCCATATATTTTTTAATTTCCTCTCTAATTGCCTGATTGGCCCATTCATTCTTTAGAAGGGTGTTCTTTAACCTCCATGTTTTTGGCGGTTTTCCAGACTTCTTCCTGTAATTGATTTCAAGTTTCAAAGCATTGTGATCTGACAGTGTGCATGGTATGATCTCTATTCTTTTATATTTATTGAGGGCTGCTTTATGTCCCAGTATGTGATCTATCTTGGAGAATGTGCCATGCGCACTTGAGAAGAAAGTAAATTCCCTGGCCTCAGGATGTAAAGTTCTAAATATATCCGTCAGATCCATCTGGTCCAATGTGTCTTTCAAGTCCATTATTTCTTTAGTGATTTTCTGTCTGGTTGACCTATCCATTGCTGTAAGCGGAGTATTAAAGTCCCCTGCTATTAGCACATTCTTATCTATAAGCTTGTTTCTGTTTGTGATTAATTGTTTTAGATATTTAGGTGCTCCCATATTCGGTGCGTAGACATTTATGATTGTTAGTTCTTCCTGATGGATGGACCCTGTAATTATTATGTAGTGCCCTTCTTCATCTCTTGTGATTGTCTTTAATTTAAAGTCCAGTTTGTCTGATATAAGTATCGCTACTCCGGCTTTCTTTTGATTTCCTGTAGCATGATATATATTTCTCCATCCCCTTACTTTTAATCTGAAGGTATCTTCCCGTCTAAAATGAGTTTCTTGTAGACAGCATATTGATGGATTTTGTTTCTTAATCCATTCTGCTACCCTATGTCTTTTGATTGGAGCATTCAGCCCATTTACATTCAGTGTTATTATTGAAATATGTGGGTTTAGAGTCTTTGTATCTTTTGTAGGGTTCATGTTTGTGGTGGTGTCTCTGGTATCTTTGTTCCTTGCAACCTTTCCTTCAGAGCATCCCCCTCAGGATTTCTTGTAGGGCTGGCTTCGTGGTGACAAATTCTTTCAATTTCTGTTTATTTGGAAAGGTTTTTATCTCTCCTTCTATTTTGAATGACAGGCTTGCTGGATAGAGGATTCTTGGCTGCATATTTTTACTGTTCATCACATTGAAGATTTCCTGCCATTCCTTTCTAGCCTGCCAAGTTTCAGTAGATAGGTCTGTCACCACTCTGATAGGTTTCCCTTTGTATGTTAGGGCCCTTTTCTCCCTAGCTGCTTTCAAAATTCTCTCTTTGTCCTTGTATTTGGCCATTTTCACTATGATATGTCGTGCAGAAGATCGATTCAGGTTACGTCTGAGGGGAGTCCTCTGAGCCTCTTGTACTTCCACATTTACTTCCTTCCCCAGGTCGGGGAAGTTCTCTGCTATAATTTGTTCCAGGACTCCTTCAGCACCTTTCCCTCTCTCTTCCTCTTCTGGGATTCCTATGATACGGATATTGTTGCGTTTGACCGTATCGCTGAGCTCTCGAATTCTTCTTTCCTGTTCCTGGATCAGTTTGTCTCTTTTTTTGTCAGCTTCTTGTTTTTCTATAATGGTGTCTTCTAAATCACTTATTCTCCTTTCTGCCTCTTCAATCCGTGCATTGGAGGCCTCTAATTTATTATGGATCTCATTTATCGCATTTTTTAATTCTTCATGCCTATTTTTATTTTCCATTCTGTCTGTAGCCATAGTTTCTTTGATGTCCCCTATGTTTTTTTCAAGCCCAGCTATTAATTTTACCATTATTATTCTAAAATCTTGTTCAGTGATGCTGCTGATATCTGTTTTGAGCAGTTCATTAGCTGTCATTTCTTCTTGGAGTTTCTTTGGAGGAGAGGTCTTTCGTTTCGTCATTTTAGTTAGCTTTCCGGCTCTTGTTGGTTTTAAAGACCTATTATTCTCTCTGTTTCTATGAGCACTGCTATATCCAAGAAGGCTCTTTGACTTTCCAGGGCCTACCCTTTCAGAGAGTGTTTTTTGAATGGTATCCCCTGGTCTCTCTTGTTGGGACCTTGGTTATTTTATTTTCCTATTCGTAGTGATATTTGGGACTCTCCACCTTGTGCACTCTAGCTTGTTTCTTGAGGTAGCCCTGGAAAAGAAAACAGACAGACAAACACACAGGGAGCAGGAGCACACAAACGCACAGGCTAATTCAACTAACATGCAAAGCGAGAGGGAAAACGAAAAAGTTAAGAGAAAAGATGGAGGAGGGAGGGCGAATAATAGGGAGTATAAAATACATAAAAGGGTCAAAAAGGGGAAAGGAAAAGGAAAAAAGAAGAAAACCGATGGACAAAGAACGGTTTAAAGCATATAACCAGATTTCCCAGCTACAGTTAAATAGCCGTGTGTATGCAGTGCTGGTTGAGGAGCATAGAGAAACAGAGAGAAAGCAGGGCGGGATGAGACACAATTGGAAATAGAATGAACAGGCAGAAGGGATAAGAAGCTTTTTTCAAAGAGGTAAAGGGTAGAATATGGTTGGATAGGTGAGAGAAGGGTGCTGGAATTATCCAGAGAAACTATATAGTCTAAATACTCCTGAGAGAAATAGCTGAAAATGTCGGTAGGTGTAGAATTTACATTTACAGAATGGACTCGTTGTGATTGTTTAAGCAAGCTGGCGACCAGAGTTAATGAGGTCAGTGTTCTGGGGAGAAAAGAGAGAAAAGAGAAAGAAGAAGAAAAAAAAAGAGAAAAAAAAGGGAAAAAAAAGAAAAAAAGGAAAAAAAAGAAAGAAAAAAAGGAAAAAAACAAAAAAAGAAAAAAAAGTGAAAAAAAAAACGGGAGTAGGGCACCTCTCAGGCAGGGATGCACGTGGCGTGATCCAATGACTCAGGCAGGACCTCTGCCTTGGCGGTTGTGGGGAGGATAGTGATGGTGCTTCAGTCCCTTCTTGAACCAAGCGCTGCACCTCGCTTTTTTGGGCCTGTAAACTCCCCGTACTGGGGGCGCAGCCGAAGTTGGTTTCACTCTTCAACCCAGGCCAGTTCCAATCTCCAAATCCAAGTCCACGCGTCCCGCTGAAACTGCCTTAGACACAGCTTCCCAGGCAACCCCCTCGGGCAATTCCAGCCCTCCTGCGGAGCTCTGGGGGCGGAGTCAGAATCGCTGCTTCCTTCTCTGGATCAGGCTGGCGAGCATGGGCGGGGGCTTGCCTGCTGGGTGCTCTGAGCCCAAGCCCGCTGGAGTGAGGAAAACCAGGTCCCTCTATGGCTCGTCACCGGAAACGAACTCACAGGCTAATTTCCCAGTTTTTAGTTCTTTGCCTTCCCTCTCGAGTTCCAGCCAGCTAGGATCGCGGATGCCCGGTGTCCGTGCGGCTCTTTCAGGGGCCCCAGCCGCCCAGGAGCTACAATGGCGGCAGGCGCACCACCACTCTGAAGTCCAGCCTCCAGGAGCCAGCACAAAGAAGCCAAAAATATTAAGTATGAATTTAACAATCATGTATACAAGACTAGAATTCTAAAAACTATGCAACACTAATCAAGGCAAAAATCTGAATAAATGGAGAGACAAAGAATGTTCATGAACTGAGGGACTCAACGTAATAAATATGTATATCTATTTGGGGTAAATTGATAATTTTAATATATTTTCTTTTAAAAATCTCAGCATTACTTTTTATATAGACAAGATTATTCTAAATAGTATATGACAAGGGAAAAGAAGTAAAAATATTGAGAAAGACAAGTAGTAGGAGCGGTACTGTATTCTTCTGAATTTCAGTAACTATTATGTGCTATGGTAATCAAGATTATGCAGTTTGAGAGGCATAGACATGTAGATCAATAATAGAAAAAAAGAATTCAAGAAAAAAAAAAACATACAAATGTGTTCAACTAATTTCTGATAGTTTCCAAGCTAATTCAGTGGAAGAAAGAGAGCCTTTTCAAGAACTTCAACTTCTACTTAATACCTCTATAAAAAATGAACTCAAAATTGATCATGAGATTAATTATAAAACATAAAATATAAAATTATCAGTAAAAATATTAGGAAAATTTGAGGTTCTAGGGCTATATAAGTTCTTAGATAGTACCAAAAATATAATCACTAAAAGAAATAAATTTGACTTCATAAAAATTAAAACCATTTGTCCTATAATCTTAAGAGAAAAAAATAAAAGCCATATAGTGGTAAAAGATATTTACAAACCATCTGTCTGACAAAGGACTAATATTTAGAATATATAAAGAACTCCCAAAATTCAATGGTAAAAAAAAGGCAAACAAAACTTAACAGCAAAAAAATGGAGAATAATCCAAAACTAAGTCCAAGGGCATAAAGAGACATTTTTAAAAGATGTAGATGGCAGATATGAAAAAAAAATTGTTCTGCACCATTAATCAGTGACAACACTGAAAGGATGAAGAGACACTGCATCAGTTATACATTTCTGGTGGAAATGTAAAATGATACAGCCATTTTGGAAAATATTTTGGCAGTTCTTTAAGAACTAAATTATCAGATGACCTATCAGTTTCATTCCTGGGCATTTATTAAAGAGGAACTAATACATATTAGTAAACAAAGGATCTAAATTTATGATCTTATAATCTAAGCACATATCTGTGCATGTTCGTTGTTTCAGTTTTCTTTAAAATAACCAAAAACTGGCAATAAACCAGATGTCTGTCAACAGGTAACTATATTGCATTCATACCATAAATTATGGCTCAGCCTGAAAAAAGAAGAAAAAAGAAGGAAAAAAAGGAACTAACTACTGTTCCATGTTATAATCTGGCAAATCTCCAAAAATGTATGTGGTGTGAAGAAAACTAACTTTAAAAGGGTAACATAATGCATTATTGCATTTATATAATATTCTTGAAACTAAAAAAATAAATGAAAACTGAGCAGATTGGTGGTTGTCGGGGGTCAAGAAAGGGGTGTGAGCAAGGCAGCAGTGGATGTGGCCCGAAATGTGCAACTTGAGGACCACTATGCAGATGGAAATGTTCTGTACCTTCACTGTATCTACATCAATACCACACTATAGTTCAACAAGTCATGATCAGTGAGGAAAATTGAGGGAAGAGTAGATGGGATTCCTCAGTATGATTTTTTTTAACTATGTGCATCTGTAAATCTGTTAATTATCTCAAAATAACAGCTTTGAAAAGTTATTCATCTTAGGATATTAGAAAGAGAAGAGCAAATTAAATTCCAAATAAGCATGAGAAATAAGAATTAGAGCAGAAATCAATGAAGTTAACAGCAGGTTATTGATATACAAAATGTACAAACCGGTTCCTTGAATGGCTGGATCAATAGAATTGATGAGCCTCCAGCCATGTTAGCTAAGAAAAAAGAGAGGATACAAATTAATAATGTCATAAATGCAAGGGAGGGCATCACTACATAGGGAATGGACATTAAAAGGACAGTAAAAGAATATTAAGAACAACTATGACTACAGATTTGATAACCAACATAAAATAAGCCAATTCCAGGACAAACACAAGCCATTAAAATTCACACAAGATGAAGTGTACAATCAAAATAGGTCTATATACCTAAAATATTGAAGCAATAGTCACTAACTTTCTAAAACACAAAACACTAGGCACAGGTGGGAAACTAAAAATATAGGTGAACATCCTCAAATCAGTAAAGAAAGTCTACAAAAAACCTATAGCTAACATCATACCTAAAGTGACAAACTGGAAACTTTCCTAATAAGATGAGGTATAAGACATGGATGTGCACTCACTACTCCTCCTTTTCAACATGCGCTGAAAGGTTTAGCTAATGCTGTAAGACAAGAAAAGGAAATAATAGGTATACAGATTGGGAAGGAAGAAATACAGTGGTCTTTGTTTATAGGTGGCTTGATTGTCTATGTAGAATATCCACATTATTAAACACACACACACACACACACACACACACACACACACACACCACAGAACATTTTCTACAATAGATCACATACCAGGCCACCACGCAAGTCTCAACAAATTCAAAAAGTTCAAATCAATACTATGCAGTTTTTCTGACCACAGCACCATGAATCTAAAAATGAAACACAAGAAAAAATATGATAAGAGCATGAATACATGGAAGTTAAATAACATGCCACTTAACAATAAATGGGTCAACTAAGAAATCAAAGAAGATATAAAAATTACATGGAAACCAATGAAAATGAAGACACAATGGTCCAAAAATCTTTTGGATGCAGCAAAAGTGGTCCCAGAAGGGAAATTTATAGAAATATAAGCATACCTCAAGAGTCAAGAAAGTCTCAAGCAAACGACCTAATTTACAAGTAAAAGAGCTACAGAAAGAACAAACAAAACCTAAAACCAGAGGAAGGAAGGAAATAATAAAAGTTAGAGAAGAAATAAAAGCTAAAACAAAACCAGTTGAACAGATTAATGAAACCAAAAGCTATTTCTGTGAAAGAAAATCAGTAAAACTGATAAACCCCTAGCTAGACTCAAGAAAAAAAAGAGAAAGGACTCAAAATCACAAGTAAGAGAAATATTGCCTAACACCACAGAAATAGAAACAATTTTAACAGAATATGATGAAAGCCTATATGGCAATAAGTCAGGCAACCTAAAAGAAATGGATAAATTCTTAGAAACATAACCTACCAAAACTGAATCAAGAAGAGATAGAAAACTCGAACAGAGCAATTACCAGCAACAAATTTGAAAGAATAACAAAAAAACTCCCCACAAATAAAAACACAAGATCATAGACCTTCACAGGGGAATTCTATCAACAATTTAAAGAAGAGTTAATTCCCATTCTTCTCAAACTACTCCCAAATATCAAAAAGGAAGAGAAACTTCGAAATTCATTCCATGAGGCCAGCATTAACCTGATACCAAAACCAGATAAAGACACCACCAAAAAGAAGAACTACAGGCCAGCACTCTGATGGACATATATGCAAAAGTCCTCAACAAAATACTTCCAAACCGAATCCAACAATACGTTAAAAAATAATTCACCATAATCAAGTGCAATTTACTTCAATGTTACAAGAATGGCTCAATATTTGCAAATCAGTCAATGTGATACATCACACCAATAAGGATAAAAACCATATGATCACTTCAGTAGATGCAGCAAAAACATTTGACATGTACAACATCCATTAATGATAAAAAAACCCTCAACAAAGTAGATTTAAAGGGAACTACCTCAACATAATAAAGGCCATCTGTGAAAGAATCAAAGCTCACATCAATGGGGAAAAACAGAGCTTTTCCCATAAGGTCAGAAACAAGACAAAGATGTCCACTCTCACCACTTTTATTCAACATAGTACTAGAAATCATAGCCACAGAAATCAGACAACAAAAAGAAATAAAAGACATCCAATTTGGTAAGGAAGAAGTAAAGCTGTCACTATTTGTAGACGACATGACATTATAAGTAGTAAACCCAAAGACTCCACCAAAAAAAGTACTAGGACTGACACATTCGGTAAAGTCTCAGGTTACAAAATCAATATACAGAATTTCTTGCATTTCTATACGCTAATAATGAAAAGGCAAAAAAAAAAAAAAAAAGAAAGAAAGAAATTAAGAAAGCAATCCTATTTACAGTTGCACCAAAAATGAACTTCCTAGAAATAAATTGAAGAGGTGAAAAACCAATACTCTGAACACTATAAAACACTGATGAAAGAAATTAAAGAAAACACAAAGAATGGAAAGACATTTCTTGCTCATTGATTGGAAGAAAAAATATTGTTAAAATGTTTATGACATCTACAGAATTATTGCAATTTCTATGGAATTACCAGCAGTAGATTTTTCCAAAATTAGAATAAACAATTCTATTATTTGTATAGAACCACAAAAGACATCAAATAGCCAAAGTAATCTTGAAAAAAAGCAAAACTGGAGGTCTCACAATTCCAGACTTCAAGTTATCTTGCAAAGCTGTAGTAATCCAAACAGTAAATACTGGCACAAAAATAGAAACATAAATCAACACAATAGAAAACCAAGAAATAAGCTCACAATGATATGGTCAACTAATCCTTGACAAAACAGAAAAGAATATGCAATGGGAAAAATAAAGTCTTCAAAAAATGATATTTGGAAAACTGCGTGGCTACAGGCAAAAAATAAAACTAGACTACTTTCTTACACCACACAAAGCTCAAAATGGATTAAAGACCTAAATGTGAGGCAGAAAACCATGAAAATTCTTGAAGAGAACAAACACAGTTACTTCTTTGACTTGGCCATAGCAATAGTTTTTTTTGTTTTTTTTTTTTTTTAGATAGGTTTCCTGAGGCAAGAGAAAAAAGAGCAAAAATAAACATTTGAGGCTTATAAAAATAAAAAGTTTCTCACAGTGAAGGAAACAATCAAAACTAAAAAGGAACCTAAAGAATGGGAGAAAATATTTTCAAATGACATATCTGATAAAGGGTATCCAAAATATATAAAGAACTGAAACCACTCAACAAAGAACAAATAGTAGTTAAAAGTAAGCAGAAGACATGAACAGACATTTCTTCAAAGACGACATCCAGATGGCCAATAGACCATACTCAATATCATTTATCATCTGGAAAGTACAAATCAAAAGTACAATGAGATATCAAATCATATCTGTCAGAATGTCTAAAATCAAAACCATAAGAAACAGCAAATGTTGGTGAGGATGTGGAAAAAAGGAACTCACATGCACTGTTGGTGGGAATGCACATCAGTTCAGTCTCTATGGAAAACAGTACATAGTCCTTAAAATATTAAAAATAGTATTATCCTATGATGCTGTAATTCTTCTACAAGGTAGTTACACAAAGAAAATGAAAACACTAACTCCCATCAGTCCTCAGTTTGTTCTCAGCATTCAAGAGTCTCTCATGGATGGGTGTGGCGGGGGAGGGGGGAGATGGGCATGGAGGAGGGCACTTGTGGGGATGAGCACTGGGTATTATATGGAAACCAACCTGACAATAAACTATTTATAAATAAATAAATAAATAAATAAGCAAATAAATAAATAAATAAATGAAATAAAACTTTAAAAAAAAAAAAGAGAGAGAACACTAACTCAAGAAGATATACACACCCTCTGTTTATTTCAGTATGATTTACAACAGACAAGATCTGGAAGAAACCCAAGGGTCCATACATAAAAGGATGAACAAATACAGAAGATGTAATTACATACACAGCAACAGAATACAACACACACACACACACACACACACGCACAATAATGAGATCTATCCATGTGCAACAACATAGATAGACTTAGAAATTATAATGCTAAGTGAAATTAGTCCATCAGAGAAAGTCTTATACCATATGATTTCATTCATGTGTTAAATTTCAGAAAAAAAATGAATGAAGAAATAATGAGACAAACAAAAAACAGACTCTTAATTACAGAGAACTGGTAGATGCCAAAAGGCAGGTGGATGGGGTGAGGGTTAAAATATATAAAGGGGATCAAGAGTACACTCACCTTGATCTGCGCTGAGTAATGCATAGAATTGTTGAATCATATTGTGCATCAGAAACTAATATAACTCTCTAAGTTAATTATATTTCAAAGTATTTTTATTTGCTGAGGAAAAGGTCAGCTATTTGTAATTTGAATCACTAAGTGTTATTTATTTTCTTGAATATACTCTTTTCTAGTTTTGACTTCCTGTACACAGGAAGAAGACAGGATTTGGAAGAGAAATATGAATAATATTTCTAATTATTTGATAGAGAAGGTAGAAATTAGCAGATAAGTTAATGGCAAGGGAAAAATTGATGAGTGGGAGGCAATAATTGATTCACAAAGTGAGAAGATGGGACCCAGAAAACAAATCATTTACCTTCAAATAAAGTATGAATGATTCATTTTGAATAACTGGAAATACAATTATAAGGGAGAAGAAAAAAATGGAGAACATTTATGGGACACACTTTTATTTTCTTGTTGAATTGATACATTGACTTATTTACTGAGAACCACAATGAGCAAGAAGTAACCAATGGCTCGAGATTGGTAAATAGTCACAACTAAAGAGCCACAAACTAAAGAGAAGGATAACAAATGTAAATCAGGAATGATAGAAACTTAGACTCCTGGGACCATTTGGACAAAAAGGACACACAGATTGTTCACCACCCCAAACCCCTGTTGTAGCTGATCTGTGCTGTTAGGCAAGAAGAGAACCAGAGGTAAATTGACTGCAGTCACCAGCCCTTCATAAGAATCCTGATTAAAACAAAACAAAACAAATGCTATTATTTCAATGATCTGCCATCATTTAATTTGTCAAACGTAAATTGAATTTGTCTTTGGGGTCATTCTTTTCTTTTGTTTTCTCATATAAAATATTATCTGTTTATGCAAAGTTGATGCAATATACAGAATGGTGAGATTCAGATCAATTAGGAAATAAAATTATATGACCATGAAAGAGGTTATTTTCTTTTAGACTGGATATTATTTTATGTTAAGCGTACTAAAATTTCTTCAGGCCAGGGCCATCTAATGGAGAGCTCTCTGGGAGAAGGGGCTCTGAAGTAAGGTAAATGCCCCAATTACAGAGTCATGGGCCTGGAGGCTACATTAGAAGGTGAAGGGGGAAAATACCAGAAGGTGATGGAGGGGATTTCTGGTTTTCAGTTGAAATTGCTTTTCTTCTCTTTGCTGTATTTCCTTCCAGGAAAATGTCATTATACAATAAAACTCAGTGTTGGTCTTGTATTAGCTGTGATTATAGAATAATGAAAGAGTCTGTTAGTGTTTGGGACAGACTGAATCAGAGAGAGTTTAGAACAATCTTTAAGGGCCTTATTTAACTTCTAGATTATTGCAGTCATCTAGATCTAGTCGTTAAAATAAGACATAACGTGCCACACATATTATAAACACTCCATACTTCAAAAATCTTCAGAAATAGTTTGATGGAAACTAAGTTTTCTCTAATCAGTTAGCAGTGGTCAGTCCTCTGGTCAGTGAGGCAATGACACCTCTCAAGGAAAGGTGATCTCAGATGACTATAGGACTTCATGACATGTTGGAAGTAAAAAAAAAAAAAAAAACAGACCAAACCAAAACAGAATGACAACAACAAGAACAAAAAAACACAATGAACTTCTGATTACAGTGCCAATGAACTTCCCCAATACCTTATAATCAACGTCAATAAATAAATAAATCTATAAAGTTCTAGAATTTAAGTAATTTCCAATGATATTACCCTTTCTAGTGCTTTAGGGAAACTCAAATATTCTCTTGAGGAAATAGGTTATAATTTATATAATTACTTATTTATCTAAATTATGATTTAGGCATTCTTCTAGAAATACATGCAAATTCATTATCAAAACTGTCTTAATTTGAAGAGAGCTTTATTAATTGTCCTATAATTGATCATAGGCATGAGATATTAAAATTATATATGATTAAGTCTAACTCAGAACACCTTAAAAATTAATTTCATTCCTACTTCAAAAGTACAGTTTCTCAAAAGAAACACAGTTGATAACTGGTTACTAATCCACTGTGTGAAGAACTTTTATGTTTTCAAATTAGTTTGTATGACAGATAGAAAATGTGAGATCAGACATAAGACCTGGAAAAGGAATTAAAACTTAGTGTGCTATGGAAATGCTTCCCTCAAATGACCATCTACTCAGTAGGAATTTTACTATTTTGATGAGAAATTTTTTGTCACTTTAGAATTATAGAAATTTCAAAAATTAATTTATTCCAAATGACATTCCATAACTTTTAGTATCTCTGTCCAAAAACTTTCTATGGCATTATACCATGAGTGCTATATAATCAAGAAGTACAAAATCATATTTCTTCAGAAACATGCTTTTAAAACCTGGAGGAAGCACCTGGGTAGTTCAGTCAGTTAAACACCTGACTGGATTCTGGCTTAGGTCATGATCTTACCATCTTGAGTTCGAACTCCATGTCACTTGGACTCTGCGCTGGCACTGGTGTGGAAACTGCTTACGATCTGTCTCTCCCTCTTCCATTGGCCCTCCCTTGCCCTCACACTGTGTGCACTCTCATGCATACTTGCCACTCTTTCTAAAATAAAACAAAACAAAAACCTGAAGCAAAAATGTATATCAGCTAAAACACATGGAAAAACATAGAGAACACAAGTGTCCCAGTTTACAAGACACTATAATAAGTTGTATTAAATGGATGTTTATAACAGCTGCCCTTTATAAAAGCTACCATATATGGAGATTTTAGTGCAAGAATTTAGGTGTTAGAATTTGTGAGGTAATTTCAGAAAGTAAAACCATTAGCTCATTGATTCTATCAATAGTTTAGATGCCTCCTTTTGGTTTAGCCCAAGTGCTAGGAATTGGAAGAAAATGTTGAACAAAACCACCGAGATGTGATCTCGGCCACTATGGAGCATACAATCTTATAAAGTAGACACATATTGATCAAGTGTTCAGCTACATATGACGTTCTAGAGGTGATAAATGTGTAGAAAAGATTTCTGATGCCATTAATGCTTCTAAGAGGGGGATCTGACCAAGCCTCACAATTTTTTCTTACATGTTTCTGGACATTAAAATCTCTAGCAGTTTAGAGATAAACACTTTCTCTGCTCTTATATACTTTTCTTTCTGTCTCAACTCTGAATCTAAAAGGCAACATACCATTATATAATCTATTCTATTTTAAAGAGGTTCTTGCTTAAATTTATAATAGCGGTGGATGGCTTTGCTTTATGAACCATAGTTGAACATTTACTTAAATTTACCATATCTTTCTTCTACACTGTCCATTCTAGCCCAAAAATTTCTCCAAGTTACTTTCTCAAAAACATGAAATAAGTACACTTTTCCAAACCTAATTGTACTTGTCAGAAGAAAACTGTACTGTTGTTACAAAACTTGTCAGAACAAATTAAGTCATAGAAAATGTAATAATTCATTTGGGAAATCATGTTGTACAATTTGCTTCATTTTGCGTAGCTTAACATAACTCAAAAAAATTACACTCTTTAGAAAATGTATGAACACCATAGAGAAAGACAGCTTTGTGAAAAGCTGTCTGTGGCTAAATGATATATACTTCTAGATCTGAAAACAAATAAGTAAACAGTATATTAAAGATTGATATAAAATTTATTATCTTTGACTGCTATCTAAACATTTTAATAATGTGAAGCCTTTAGAAGGTATGCTCAATTTCTCTGCCAAGAAAGTTTGTAAGAAAATACAGTTAAATGTCTGACACCATATTTCAGTCACAAATTTTACATTCACATTTATCACTAGACAGAAAATATAGTTGCAAGATGAAAAAGGATTAGTCATCTTAATGATTAAATCATTTCCAATTTCGCTGTTCTAGATTGCACATTAAGAACTCGTAGATACCTGATTTAAAACCAAATACAAGCTCTTAAAGTTATGATAAATTATATGTTCATATAAACTTTAAGTTGATATTGTTATTAAAAGAAAACACTCAAAAACGGCATTAGACACAATCTTCCGAATGTTCTAATTTTGTGCTAGTACCTATTAGTTTACGTGAGAAGAGTTAAGGAGGCAGCATAAAAGAGTAGACAGACTAGGGGTGCGTGGGTGGCTCAGTGGGTTAAGCGTCCGACTTTGGCTCTGGTCATGATATCATAGTTTGTGAGTTCGAGCCCGGCCTCTGGCTCTGTGTCGACACAGCTCTGAGCATGGAGCCTGCTTTGGATTCTGTGTCTTCCTCTGTCTCTGCCCCTCCCCTGTTTGTGTTCTGTCTCTCTCTGTCTCTCAAAAATAAGTAAAAAAAAAGAATAGACAAAACATAGAAGGGGCAGAAAAACTGGAGTTGAATTCTGCTTTTTCTACTTACTAACAATACTAAAACAAGTCTATTAGAGGCTATTTTAATGAAGCAAGCAACTATACTAGTCAGTATTAACCCTTTCTGAGTCTCTAAAAAGAAAGAAAGAGAGAAAAAAGAACAGCAGTTATCTTTCTGTGCTATGGAAATATAAAAGATAATACATTTAATGTGACCAAAATAGTACCCAGTAAATTTAAAAAGGACATGAAAGGCAGATTTTCATTTATTCAACAATATTAAAAAAGACATTTTGATCAAGATTTGAGTAGTTAAATCATTCAGATAATTGATATTTGAAATTAATGCTGGTGCTGTATTTAAATATCAGTGAAGATCAAAGCAACCATATTTCAAAACATGGAACATTACATTATTTTCCCCAACATTCTGTTACAAAAATGGAAAAACATATAGAAAAGTTGAAATAATTTAACAGTAAGTACTCACAACTACAACTTAGATCCTGCCCTTAACATTTTATTATAATTTGTCATACTTATCATTTATTTCTCCATCCATTAACGCATCTTATATTTTTATGCATTTCAAAATTAGTCCCAGATATCTTTATTTTTCTTCCTAAATATCGCAGCATGCATATTATATAGATATCCAAGTTTGCTTACAGTTTTTATTCTTTTTGGTATAAAACTTAGATACAATTAAATACAAATCTCAAGTGCACATTTACTGAGGTTTTGACAAACGCATATATCTGTGTGTCCCAAACTCCATAAAACATAACCATTACCAACTCATCACAAAGTAAAACATTTTTTAATACAACATACTTTAGTCATCTTGTAAATCAAAGTAAAATAATTATTCCTTGATTAAAATTCACATTAGAAATGTATAAAAATAAATGAAGTAAAGGTCTTGAAATTCTTAACCGCGACAACTGGAAAAGACAGAAAACTGAGACTTGATTATGAAGAGGAAGCTACATGCAAAGATGAGAGAGGTAAGAAAATCATTCACCCAAGAACCAGAAAGGTAATGGCCAGGGATCAGAATTCAAAGAACATGAAATAATTGGATAGGTTGTGTATCAAATGACAAAATGCATTCATATTCATGTGTAGGTACTCCATACCCATATGTCTCATTGAAAAAGTGAAATATTTGAAAAATAATTAAAAATAAAATAAAAAGTTAACACTCTGATTTTATTAAGGAAAAATAGATAAAATGTGTAATAGTGAGATGAGAGATAAACGCAACAACTTTTATGGCAAATGACAAACATTATTTAAATAGAAAAGTAATTATTTCCTGATGTTGAGAGAAAAAATTAAAAACAAATAAGAGGTTTGAGAAACAGATTTTAATTTCCTTTTCATCCTGAGTTTGCTATTTCTAATCAATTTCTAGAGGCCGGTGGCTAAAACCAGACAGCTTTCTGAAGAGTGTTCCTTTTCCAAACTATTATGTTAACATGCTACCTTTTAGTTTTCTATATCTAGGACTTTGTCAACTTGATATAAGCTTCAGTGCTTATTTTTACTTTTTATGTTTTGTTTATTTATTTTTATATATAGAGAGAGCATGTGCAAATGGGAAAAGGAGCAGAAAGAGAGGTAATCTTAATCAGGCTCCTTGGTTAGAGCACAGCCTGATGCAGGGCTCAATCGAATGATATTGGGATCATGACCTGAGCCAAAGTCAAGAGTTTGATGCTCGGGGTGCCAGGTGGCTCAGTCAGTTGAGCATCTGACTTTTGATTTCAGCTCTGGTCATGATCCCAGGGTGATGGGATTGAGTGCTCCATTGGCTTCCAGGCTAAGCATGGAGATTGCTTGAGTCTCTCTCTCTCTCTCTCTCTCTTTCTCTCTCTCTCTTTCTCACTCCTCCCTCTGTCCCTCTCCCCAGTTCACACATGTGTATTCTCTCTTAAAATGATCAATTAATTAATTAAAACAAAAGATTTGGGTGTTCAATCAACTGAACCACCCAGGCAAGCACCTAAACTGCAATGTTTAATGTTAGGAAATTCAAAGGCTTGAGAGCAGGAAGTTAGGAGTCTAATCAATTGTGGAAAACATTGGAATAATGGGTAAGCAGAATATAATCATGGATATACAAGAGAAAATGGCAGTTAGAGTAGTGCTTCTCATGTAGCTGCAAGATGGCCTGTTGGAATCCCTATCAGAAAAAAAAACTGATTAAAAATAAATAAAGTCATGTGGAATTTGAATGTATAACTGGTTCCAAGGTCTTTAATAGATAAATTAGGTCACAACTTGTATAGATTAGCAATCAGAAGAGTGCCATTCTGTGTTCATCATGTATATAGCTATCTATAAAAATAGCAAGAGCAGTAACAACTTTTAATAGCATGAGTTAATGGCAAAAGTATCATTGCAATAAGTAAAATGAGGTGTTGATCTTTGCTTATGTGATAGTCTAGTCTTGTCACTCAGTAATAGGCTTCAGTATAATCACATGAATGAAATCCTGATGATATTCCTTCATTTAACATGCCCTATAAACACATACTTACACGTTTATATACAAACAATTTTTGAGTCCGCTGGTTAAATAATCTGTTTTCAATCCACTTTCATCCTTAGCCTATTTAATTTCTGTACGTTAATGAAACTTTGAAAGTGACTTGAAGGGTCAGTCTCTTTTTGCTGACCCACCAGTCCCAAAAGACTGCCATTTCTCCTTTCATGCCCCAAATTTCTTCGTATTGTCTGCCAGAAGACCCACATTCTTCCCATATTCAGAATATATTGACTGAAACTCATTTCATAATTGTACTCCCATCAATTCCCTGAGATCCTCCAAACTAAGTACAGTAACACTATTTTCACTCATCCAGGCAGTGGGGAGAAATATGGACCTTCTCTGAACCTCACACTTACAGGCTACATTTTCCAGACAAAATAATTAATGCTAGTGGGAGGCCTCAACTAGAGCGGTTGTGGGTCTGGATACTGTTGCATTTAAGCTTACACGTGGTGTCTCTCCTGTGATTGTTGTATTTTTATTGATTTGTGGAAACTTTGATGCTTCTTATCAGAAAATTTGCACTGAACACCATGAAGCACAGTTTTAAAAAAATTGTAGTCCTTAGGCACTCCAACTTCTGAAACTCATCTCTTTATACCATTCAAAAAATTAAACTTTACAAATATCCCATTTTAAAGTTTTGCTATGTGGCACCTGGGTGGCTCAGTGGATTAAGCATCCAACTTTGGCTCAGGTCATGATCTCGTGGTTTGTGGGTTCAATCCCGCGTCCGGCTCTGTGCTGACAGCTAGCTCAAAGCCTAGACCTGTTTTGGATTCTTTGTCTCCGTCTCTCGATGACCCTCCCCTCCTCACGCTGCCTTTCTCTCTCTCTCAGGCAAAAAAAAAATTAAAAATTTAAATTTATTGGGGCGCCTGTGTGGCTTAGTCGGTTAAGAGTCCGACTTTCGCTTAGGTCATGATCTCGCGGTTTGTGGGTTTGAGCCCCGCGTCGGGCTCTGTGCTGACTGCCAGCTCAGAGCCTGGAGCCTGTTTCAGAGTCTGTATCTCCCTCTCTCTCTGACCCTCCCCTGCTCACGCTGTCTCTTTCTCTCTCTCTCTCTCTCCTAGAAGTAAATAAAAATATAAAAAAAAATTAAATTTATTAATTCTTTAAAAAATAAATAAAACAAACAGTTTTGTTGGAAATCTTTAAAGCTATTTATACTGGGGCACCTGGGTGGCTCAGTCGGTTAAGCGTCTGACTTTGGCTCACGTCATGATCTCAGTGTTTGTGGGTTCGAGCTCTGCATCGGGCTCTGTGCTGACAGCTAGATCAGAGCCTGGAGCCTGCTTCGGATTCTGTATCTCTCTCTCTCTCTGATCCTCCCCTGCTCATGCTTGTCTCTCTCTCTCTATCTCTCTCAGAAATGAATTTTTAAAAAAATAAAAAATAAAACTATTTTTATTGATTAGAATTGTATTGAAATAAATTATTTTGATTTATGATATACATTTTATTTTATCAACATAATTCATATTAATTATGAATGCATTAATTATAATTTATTAATTCATATATTTACATTTAAAATTTGTTTTTCATACTTTAAATAGTATAACTTTGTTTGTGTGAGGCGGTGTATAAATATGTAGACTTATGCATGCCTGTGTTTATGTCCCCAAAATATTTGTGGATTGCTCTAAAGCTTGCAGACTTTGGATACTGGGTTTATAATAGTCAGTGTTTAAAATGCCCTCCCCAAATTTTAGGAAACAAAACAAGCAAGCAAAAGAAAAAAAAGAGAGAAGATAGAAAGTAAAAAACAGACTCTTTACTATAGAGAACAAATAGATGGTTACCAGAGGGGAGTGGGGGATGGGTGAAAATACGTGAAGAGAAATTAAAGGAGTGCACCTGTCAGGATGAGCACTGGGTGATGTGTGGCATTGCTGAATCACTATATTGTGCACCTGAAACTAATATAACACTGTATGTTAACTACACGGGAATTGAAATTTTTAGAAAGAAAATTTAAGAAAGGAAAATCTAATAACCAGTTAAAATTTCCTCCCCAGGCTCACCATTGATAACATGTTGTCCCAGACTTGTCTGCAATAGTTGTAAACAAGAGCAGAATATACGATAATGACCCAACTCAGACCATTTCCTCACATTTCACTTACATTTTCCAGTATGAACACAAGAACAAAATTTTGAGTGCTTTTCCTCTCTTGCGTTTTCTCCAAAGTTCTTTGTAAAACCACCTATTCCTGTTTTTCTCTCAACCTTAACTTCTTTAATCTTTCATAGTTCCAAGTCCCTCTATTATGTATAACAACCATTTCATAATTTTCTATCTGGACTCCTCTGGCTCCCCAATCACTTTATATACACTTTCTATATAATCCTTTTAATAATTAAACTATTTTTCCACCACAAGGGCAATATCAAGTATTAATACAAATTGCAGAATACTAGAAACAAAATTATCTTTAAGCTTTTAGTTTGTATTTTAAATAGGACCAATTTTGATAAATCATCTTCATATGGTTTTGCTTTAATATTGCATAAATAAATCTGTTTTACAACTTATAAAATAATATCAATGAGATACCCGGGTGGCTCAGTTGGTGAAGCGTCTAACTCTTGATTTTGGCTCAGGTCATGATCTCACAGTTTTGAGTTCCAGCCCTGCATCAGGCTCTGCACTGACACTGCAGAGCCTGCTTGGGATTCTCTCTCTCTCTCCCACTCTCTTGTTCCTTCCCCTCTTGTTCTCTCTATAAATAAATAAATACATACATAAACATTAAAAATATAAGTAGATAGATATATAGAGATAGATATAGATAAATAAATAAAATAGTTTTACTGATTATAAAGGTAACGATTATCATAAACATTTTAGGAAATTTAAACACATTAATTTTTAGTGAAAACATCCACAATCCCTTTAACACAACTACTGTTAATATTTTCCTCAATGTTCTTATAGTCTTTCCTTGCATATATTTACATTGTTGATAGACTCTGTATGTGTCTTTTAAAGCACAATTTATCAAATAAACATTAATAGTTATGAGATAAAGCATGATTAAAGTAAAGGAGTTTATTAAAAGCAGCTCCAGGAGAGTGTTTCATTAGTCTTTTTCAGTTTAAAATACACATTATTATAGGATTTTAAAGGAGAAAATAATTTCTTAGTTTTTTCTTTAAAATATTAAAGTTGTTTTTCTTTTATAAGAATTGCAACTATTTAAATAGCTATCATTTCATGAAGCATTAAATCATTTCATGAAGCAATGATAGTAGCTACCATTTCAAGGCACACTGTGGACTGGACATTGCTGCTAAGTGTGTGTGTGTGTGTGTCTGTGTGTGTGTGTCTGTGTGTTAATTCAACAATAATATAACTAACTATATAATACTTTATTCTCTTTTTACAGATGAACATAGTGAGGAAAAAAGAAGTTACATAATATTCACATTTTATTCATTATTTTTGGAATGCTTAGCTATGCTAGGCCCTTCATTAGTTTCTTTTTTTTTTAATTTTTTTTATGTTTTATTTATTTCTAGGAAAGAGAGAGAGAGACAGCGTGAGCAGGGGAGGGTCAGAGAGAGAGGGAGTCACAGACTGAAACAGGCTCCAGGCTCCGAGCTGGCAGCCAGCACAGAGCCCGACGCGGGGCTCGAACCCACGAACCACGAGATCATGACCTAAGCGAAAGTCGGACGCTTAACCGACTAAGCCACACAGGCGCCCCATCCCTTCATTAGTTTCAAAGGCTGGAACCATGAGAGGTATCCCAGAATCCTCTGACATTAATGGCAGGTCAGGATTTGAAGCCAGTAGGACTCCAGAGCATAGGTATTTTTTAATATCTCAATGCTACCATGTTTCTGCTTTCCAGTTTTGTGAATGAATAAAAACATTCTGTTATTTATCCCAGAGTGTCCTAAATGTACAAATATTTTAGCAAATTGCAAATATTTGCAAATTAGTAAAACAGAATATATAAATATTTTATGACCATTAAATCTAGCAAAAATATTTCCTGTGAAATGTGGAGGGAAGGATGTATATATACATGTATATAAATGTTATAATAAAATGAATGGGATTGCAGAAGAGTTTAGGGAAAGATAACAGATCATACAGTTAGGTTTCTGAATTTGAGACTTACCTTTAGTAAAAAGATACCCATAAGGGCAGAGAAAGCAATCTGAGAGATTTCTAAGTATCCAAAAATGGAAAATTTTGAGCAAGAAGATGAATAAAATGTCATTTCATTCAAAAAAATTCATATCCATACTAATATAAATGGATAACTGAATAAATGAATAAATAAATAAATGTATGAGAAGATACAGCCCTTCTATAAAGAAGAATTCAAATTCACAAATGTAGAAGGAATGCAGGAAATAGAAAATTATCATTAGAATAGCATAGAATAATTGTTTGATAGTCAAGATCCAATAACGCATGTTATAATTAATGGGGAATAGTTTGAGAAGAAACAGGATATTTGCAGAGCACCTGGATGGCTCAGTCAGTTAAGCATCTTAACTCTTGATTTCAGCTCAGGTCATGATCCCAGGGTCTGGGATTGAGCCCCACATCGGTCTCCATGTTCAGCATGGAGTCTGCTTAAGATTCTCTCTCTCTCTATCCCTCCCTCCCACTCATGCACACTCTTTCTCTCTCTCCATCTCTCTCTTTCTATCTAAACTAAAATCAAAAGTAAAAATAAAAAAATATGATATTTGCAGAATGTATTGGTATCTCTCCAAGGTATTTATTGATTACTTAGGAAAAATAGTTACTTTACAGCGGGGAAACTTAGCAGACACCACCTTAATCTCCTCACTAATAAGACATATCAACCTTACTGGCTAACCAAATCCAACAATACATTAAAAGAATTATTCACCATGATCAAATGGAATTTATTCCTGGACTGCAGGGCTGGTTCAATATCCACAAATCAATCAGTGTGATACATCATATTAATTAAAGAAAGGATAAGAACCGCATGGTCCTCTCAACAGATGCAGAAAAAGCACTTGACAAAATACAGCACACTATTTTTGATAAAAGCCCTCAAGGAAGTAGGAATAGATGGAACATACCTCAACATCATAAAGACCATATATGAAAGACCCACAGCTAATATCATCCTCAATAGGGAAAATCTGAGAGCTTTCTCCCTAACATTAGGAATATGACAGGGATGTTCACTCTCACTACTGTTGTTCAATATAGTGTTGGAAGTCCTAGCCTCAGCAATAGACAACAGAAAGAAACAAAAGGCATCTAAATGGGCAAGGAAAAAGTCAAACATTTACTCTTTGCAGACAATGTAATACTCTAAGTGGAAAACACAAAAGACTGCACAAAAACCTCCTAGAACTGATCCATGAATTCAGCAAAGTTGCAGAATATAAAATCAACATACAGAAATTGATTGCATTTCTATATACCAATAATGAAGTAACAGAAAGAAAAATCAAAGACTTGATAACAATTGCACTGGAAACCATAAAATACCTGGGAATAAACCTAACCAGAAGTAAAAGATCTGTGTGCTGAAAACTATAGAAAGCTTATGAAAGAAACTGAATAAGACACAAAGAAATGTAAAAACATTCCATATGCATAGATTAAAAGACATACCAACCTTGCTTTCTCTTAGATATGATGAATTTATAGAATCCTCACTTTAGTGGTATTTTTGTCAAAAATAACCTTATTCAAATCTTAAGAAAAATCAGACAAAACTGATTGAGAGATGTCTTTCAAAATAAATGACAAGTACACTTCAAATGTCATCTATGAAAGATTGAGGAATGTGACTCTCCCCACTGGTAGAACAATGATCTGGCCTGGATACCTAATCTATCATAACCCTAGTTTACAGACCACTCCATATTCTAATTTTGGTGTGGTTTTAGAATATTTGTCATTAAATGAATGCAAACGTTACATCCTTTAGAATATTGCAACAAGACACGATCCCAATGCCAACTCCTTAGATGAGTCTTTAATAATGTATTCTAATGTTCTATTTGGCTGCATCAGTTGATTTCACAAAACTACCTCGAGGGTGTTATGCTTAGTGAAATAAGTCAGGCAGAGAAGGACAAATATCATATGTTTGCATGTATAGGAGGATTAGGAGGAACTTAACTGAGGACCATGGGGGAGAAGGGGGGAAATGGTGGGGGAAAGTGAGAGAGGCAAACCATGAGAGATTCTTGAATGCTGACAAAAGGACTGATAGATGTGGGGGGGGAGGGGGGAGATGGGCATGGAGGAGGACACTTGTGGGGATGAGCACTGGGTGTTATACGGAAACCAATTTGACAATAAACTATTTGTAATAAATAAATAAATAAATAAATAAATAAATAAAATAAAATAAAATAAAAACAAAAAAAAAAACAAAACAAAAAAAACCTACCTTGAGCCAATCCCTTCTGAAAACCATTGAAATAGGTCTGCCATTCTGCAAGATTACTTGGTGAGTGATGAACCACTAACATGTAGGCAGAAAAGACAAGTCCATATCCAATAGAGTTATCAACACAGTAAGGACTAATTATAGACACCTTCAGATAGGAAAGGTCTGATGTAATCATATCGACACTACATGACCAACAGGTCTTCTTATGGATGGTGTCATATCAAGTTCTCATCCCCAGTCCCTGTTCTTGACAGGTTGGACAAGCAATAGCATGAGAAAAAATATCAACCTTGGTGAGAAAGGAATGCTGTTTAATTCCTTCACAGCTTCCATCACTGGCTCTATTCATAGAGATATCACATACCCAAGCACTAAAACATAGATATTCTGAAAATCAAACTTGTGGTGTATGTTTTTACATTCTTATAAACTCGCTATCAAAACACTGATATTTAATTATATTAATATAAAATATTTTTTCATATAAAAATTGGCTTAATATCAGGAATAGTTCCTGAGGTTCAGAAATTTTCCTTTATTCGATATCAGGAAAGATATAACCCATTACACTGCATTGATTTTTTCCAAGGGCTCAGTGCTGAATTTGGTAGTCAAATACAGTAATGA
This sequence comes from Hyaena hyaena, assembly GCF_003009895.1. NCBI lineage: Eukaryota > Metazoa > Chordata > Mammalia > Carnivora > Hyaenidae > Hyaena > Hyaena hyaena. Next base: position 59,586 of record NW_024081644.1, read on the forward strand.
AGTTTTATCTAGGTTTTTCATACTGTCCTCCAATCTATTACACGTTTATTGATTTGCTCATCAATCTACTTTTTTTAAATTGCATGTATAAAGAGTGCGTTGTAGAATAAGCAGCAATGGAGTGAGCTGAAATGTTGGAAATTGAGACAAGTTTTACCATGTAATAATTGGTCAGAAATCTCTGACCTCTGTGAAACCTTGAATAATAATATATACATGAGGGTTTTGGAGAATGAAATAAAATAATCTTTTTCTTAAAGTATAAAAATTAAGAGAGTTTGTCATAAATGAAGCAGAAATTCAAATTCCATGTATATTGAGTTTGCATTATTAGATACAAATTTATGAGAGACATTAAAAAATTTGGCCAAACCTGAAAGCAACATATAAAGGGCAATAAAATAATTTTGTTAACTATATCTTCCAAAAGGCTAAATAATTATTAAACATATAATTTTAATGACAGATAAAACCAAAACATATAAATTAAACAAAAACCTCACTATTTAACCACCCTTACCTTCCAATAAATGTGAAATTTTGCATACAACATGACAATTATATCTTCAAGAATTGTCTATTCTAATTTACATTTTTAATTTATACTTTTGTAAAACAACACTATTATATTAGCAACAAAAAAGCAATTGGAAATCAGTAAATCAGGGAGCCCATGTGACTGAGTCAGTTAAGTGTCTGACTCCTGGTTTCAGCTTGGGTCATGGATCTCATGGTTTGTGGGTTCAAGCCCCACATCAGGCTCTGCACTGGCAGTGAGGAGCCTGCTTCAGATTCTCTCTCTCTCCCTCTCTCTATGAACTCCCCACTTACACTGTGTGTGTGTCTCTCTCTATCAAAATAAATAAACTTAAAAAAAAGAAAATCACGAAATTAAGCAATAGGAAAATCACACAAAAAAAATTGAATGTAATAGCAAATGCAATTTTACCATTCTTATTATTTGCTAATCTATAATCTAAAAATATATAAAATTGGTGTATCTGGGTGGTTCAGTCAGTTAAGAGTCTGACTTATGTTTTTGGCTCAGGTCATCATCATCTCATGGTTCATGGCCTGAAGCCCACATCGAGGTCTAACTGCACTAATTGCATTGGAGCCTGCTTGAGATTCTCTCTCTACCCCTCTCCCCTCTCAAAAATAAATAAGTAAGCTTTAAAAATAAAATTAAATAAAATCATGACTTTCCAATATCAGTCAGAATCATGTAGCTAAGATATGCAACATACAATACAGATCATCATTGTTCTGATACAAGGAATTGAAATAAACCTAAATTCAATCATTATAAATAAAAAATGTTAGTAGCAGCTTTTCTGAGCTCATTCCAAATGAAAACTTTCAGTTTCTTAATAACATTGAACTGTGTTGGTCTTTAAAAATGTAATTGCCCACATTTCAGCAAAATGGATGCTTTTGGCCGTGAACAGAAGATGATTAAACAACATATATTTAAAACTGAGTAACTTGTGACTACAAATATTTCTTCAGGAACAGTGCAAAAGAGTATCAAAATGCTGATCTAAAGGATATGAAAGACCTGTGGATTTTTAAAATTTTTGAAATGTTCTTGAATTATTTTATAATAGCTTAACAAATACAAACAACAGAAAGAAAAAATATTCAATATAGCACCAATATAAAGTAGTTTCACTCTGTTCTATGGAAATTAGCAGTGAAGTATTGGGCTTTAATATATTGAATACAAGTGTGGTAACAAGTCCGGAAAATATGATAGGATTATTGTCCACAACCCATTCAATCTTAGCTTCTGACCAGGATCACATCACATATTTACAAAATAAGCTTCAGTTCTGAAGATATAATAATTAATGAACTGAACTATCAGGTTGAAAATTAAATTACTTCCTCAGAAGCAGTATATATTTTTTTTAAATGTTTTATTTATTTCTAGGAGAGAGAAAGAGACAGCGTGAGCAGGGGAGGGTCAGAGAGAGAGGGAGTCACAGACTGAAACAGGCTCCAGGCTCTGAGCTGGCAGTCAGCACAGAGCCCGACGCGAGAAGCAGTATATTTTAACAAATAGGATCTTAGGACTATCAGAGCAATAAATTGCCTCAGATAATTTTAATAAAATTTAATAACATTTAAATAAAAATCAAATCATTCTGATTATGTCAAAGGATGCATGGCATATGCATGCTTGCATAATTTTATGATCTAGAAAGCTTTATGATTGCAAAAGTACCTGAAAAATAAAAACCTATACTCAAACCTTTGAGCCTGTTCATTTTAAATTGCTATATCTCAGATTCCAGAATTCCCAATTTCCCCCCAAATATGGATTAAAGTATTAATGACTAACATATCAATATCTACCATTTTCAAATAAATCAACAGGGATAATAAATGATTTAATGCTTCAATGCATACAGTTATACAAATATTTATTCATGTTATGTCATAATGTTTTCACAGTTGATCAAAAACTACTTGAAGTGAAAATTTTCTCTTAATTGTGTTTTCCTTTGGTACTCTTTTGAATTCACATATGATACATACTATACATAATTAATATATATAATATTTGTATAAGTAATATATAGAATTTTTTCCAAAGTATGACTTAAATGGTATTGTGATTTTATTCATCTGTAACTAATATGAACTAAAAAACTCACATCATTGAATAATGATAATAATAACTGAACATCAGTTCAAATCAAAAACATACTTGGCTTTTGGTTAATAGTTCACAGTATACTCTATAAAATATATGTGAAATTATAATAAATCAATATTTGTGAATAACTTGGTTATAAAGTAAGCTTCTCTGTTAATTTTAAAGAGATGAGTTAACACAAAAACACACTTCTGTTTCTATAATATTGTCTTCATGTTCTTCCCTTCAGGGCATCAAAATTTAAGTTCAAAGAGTGCAGAAATTTCTCTATCTTGTTCTTTGATATATTCTAATCATTAGGTAGAAATTAAATGAATCCTCCTCAAAGAGGCTGTAATGGGAGACTACCTATCTTTTCTCTAAACTCAAGATTTTATAGAAGGTCATAACTTCTGTTCTGACCATATGTCTTTATTCCATATCAATATCTTTGACCATTGAACTATGAAATATTTTTAAGAAACATAATTTTAAAGAACAAAATTTCACACATGAAACAATGCTCAGCGTCCCTCATCATCAGGGAAATACAAATCAAAACCACCCTGAGATACCACCTCACGCCAGTCAAAGTGGCCAAGATGAACAAATCAGTAGACTATAGATGCTGTTCAGGATGTGAAGAAATGAACACCCTCCTACACTGTTGGTGGGAATGCAAACCGGTGCAGCCCCTCTGGAAAACAGTGTGGAGGCTCCTCAAAAAATTAACAATAGAACTCCCCTATGACCCAGCAATAGCACTGCTGGGAATTTACCCAAGGGATACAGGAGTGCTTATGCATAGGGGCACATGTACCCCAATGTTCATAGCAAAACTCTCAACAGTAGCCAAAATATGTAAAGAGCCTAAGTGTCCATCAACTGATCAAGAAGATGTGGTTTATCTATACGATGCAATGAGAAAGAATGAAATCTGGCCATGTGTAGCAACATGGATGGACCTTGAGGGTGTTATGCTGAGTGAAGTAAGTCAGGCAGAGAAGGACATCTACTATATGTTTGCACATATAGGTGGATTAGGAGGAACTTAATGGAGGACCATGGCGGGGGGAGAAGAAGGGCAAATATAGTTGGGGAGAGGGAGGGAGGCAAACCATGAGAGACTCTTGAATGCTGAGAATAAACTGAGGGCTGATGGGGTCGGGGGGTGGAGGGGAAGAGGGTGATGGGAATGGAAGAGGGCACTTGTGGGGATGAGCACTGGGTGTTATATGGAAACCAACCTGAGAATAAACTATTTAAAAAAAAAACAAAATTTTAAAACATAGAGTATACCACGCCAAACAATCCTTTAAAAGGATGTGTCCAATGAAAAGATGTAGAATAATATGTGCACATTTTAAATAACCAAAAATCTTGAGTAAAACAATATGAAAGTATTTAAAGAAATCAGTACAGCACCAGGCTGATTTATGAAATTGCAGACTTTGAAAGAGGAGAATATGATGGAATAGCTAGAAACAAAAGGAAATAGAAAATTCCATTATAAACCCAAAATAGCTTCATGCCACCTTCCTAGTATTATGTCTCAGTGTTTTCATTCACTATCCCTGCATCTTTCCCCCTCTTTGCCTAAAGTAAATAAATATACAAAAAATAAAAAGATAAAATAAAGTAAACCCATAATACTTTTGTCAAAACTATTAAGAATGAAGTATGAATTGCTGAGAACTAAGCGCAGCATTTTTTTTTACATCTGCTTGAAACATGAAAGACATGTAACCCAGGTAAGTAGCCAAAATGTTAACAAAATGACAGGGAAGAAATAAATTCTTGTTTCTCTTTAGCTTCTATGTTTCCTGATAAAGAAGATAATCTTCAACCTGAAAGAACAAAACAATATAAAAATAGATTTGGAATTAAAATTCATGGTAAAGGAAGATCTGATGAGAATTTACCATATCCATTTAAATGTAATTTAGGTCTCCTGGCTGACGTGTTAGATCATAGAACCGAAGGTTTGCAAAAATGATCTTGGATCCAGACAAGACAATGTATTTTTTTTCCAGAGGTCTTTTTTTTTTGTTTTTATTTGTTTTTTTTTCACAAATAGTTTATTGTCAAGCAATGTATTTAAAAGTTCATATGACATGACAAGATTGACAGAGTATTCAATTTAACCAAATATCATGAGTTTCCAAAGGAAAAAGAAATATAGAATCCAGAAGTAATTGCTAAGATTTCTATCAGTCTTTATATTTACATTCTGTCATAACAGTATTATTATTTAGATAATTTGTGGGGTTACTTAGCAAAGCATAAGTAGATTCTAAATACCAATCATTAAACTATCATGAAAATCACTTTTTCTTTTCCCATATTTCTTTTGATGTAAAAATAGAGAATTTATGTAAACATACAATGCTATGTTTACTTCATTTTTGCATAAATGAATAGCTATGTGCATGTTGGAAGGTTTTGAAGTTAATTATAGATTTATTCAAAGGGCATGTCCTAACAATAGGGAATAAAACTGGACAGAAGTCAAGAAGTCTGTCTCTGGCCCTACCTTGTTCTACATTTCAATTAATTAGATCAAAATACAAAAGTCAGGTTTATCACAATATGATAACTGCATTTCATTGAAAGCATATATTTTCAGGGTAACTGGCAAAGTATCAAATATCCAAAGGTAATGGTTAAGCAGATGAAGGCAAGCAAATGTAATAATGAAACAGAAAAAAATAAATAAGTATAAAAGAATGTCAAATATCTAGTCCAGAGAAGAAAAAACGGAAATGATATAAAATCAGGGATATATTGTGCAGTTTAGGTTAAAAAAAAATGGGGGATATTTTAGACTAAGATTTTTTAAAATCAGTAATCTTTATCTCTTAACATATGCTAATCTAGAAATACAGATGAGTAAATAAGTAGCAGAAAAAGGCAGAATGAGTTATATGTGAAAAAAGATGAAAATTGGCATAAGATAATGTAAAGAACATGGAATTGTGAGAGAGTTGCTGGATGGTACACATATTATGCAATAATGGAAATTTAGTCATATGGTTGTGGGCACTGGGTAGAAGAATTTCCCAGATGGAAGAATAAGCATAGAGAAGACAGTCATGGAAGCTCACTCTGACATTGTAAACATTTGACATACTAAACAAATTGATTAAGGTTTTGCCCATGAGGGTAATTGTTTTAGTTTTGTATTGTTAGAGTGGTGATATAATTACATCTATGCTTCAGAAACATATCTGGCAGTGATAGTTGAGGCAAGATAACAGATTGTTCTAATGAGATTTGAAGCAAGACAGTAGTGTAGGAACGGAAAAAAAGAGTCAAATATATTAAGACCGAGTTGACAGAACTTAACTAACTCACTGTCAAAGGAAGAGAACTGAATAATATACAATCATATCTCAAAAGGGAAGAGGGAAGGGCGCCTGGGTGGCTCAGTTGGTTAACCTCTGACTCTTGATTTCGGCTCAGGTCATGATCTCACGGTTCATTAGATTAAGTCTGGAGTTGGGTTCTGGGCTGACAGAGCGGAACCTGCTAGAATTGTCTCCTTCTTCTCTCTCTGCCCCTCCCCTGTTGATGTTCTCTCTCTCTCTCCTGCTCTCAAAAATAAATAAACATTTAAAAATTTTAAAATAAATAAAAAATAATACACTTTAGAGGAATTCATCCAATCTTAAAAAAAAAAAAAAAAAACCGCAACGCACTTACATGAAAAAGGCATAATTTCGAGGCGCCGGGGTGGTTCAGTCAGTTGAGTGTCCAACACCGGCTCAGGTCATGATCTCGCGGTTCGTGGGTTCGAGCCCCGAGTCGGGCTCTGTGCTGACAGCCAGCTCAGAGCCTGGAGCCTGTTTTGGATTCTGTGTCTCCCTCTCTCTCGGACCCTCACCTGCTCATGCTGTCTCTCTTTCTCTCAGAAAAAAAAGAAAGAAAGAAAAAGAAAACGCAAATTTAAAAAAATTTTAAAAAAGGCGTAATTTCATTCATATACAAATTGATGAATTTACAGTAAAATAGCTTGTCTGGGTAACCAGAACCTAAATCCAGATATAAAACATCTTTATCACCATAGAAGCCTTCAAGTACATTGTTCTCCTTCAAGTGTAATCACTATAGAATTTAAATGCCTGCTTTTATTTTATGTAAATGAACCAAAACAGGATTATTCACTTTTATGTCTTTTTCCTTTTGCTCAAAATTATAAGACTTAGCCATATTGCTGTATACAGTTGAAGAGCTTTTGATCATATTACTTTATATGTATGATATATCATAATTTATCCAATCTCCTCTTGATGACATCTGATAGGTACTAACTATGCTACTATAAACATTCTTATATGTGATGTTTGATAAATATATTATGAATTTCTGTTGGAATTGTACCTTATAATAAAGGGGAATCACTGGGTCAAAATTATGTATATGTTCAGTTTTAGTAGACAGTGCCAGATTTCCAAAGCAGTTGTACTGTGTATATTCCCACAAGCAGTGTTAGAGACTTCTGGCTGTTTAACATTCTCACCAATAATTGAAATAGAGGTTGTCATTCCAAACATTCCAGTGTATGTGGTGGCATTAATTTACACATCTCTGACAAAAATGAATTCAAATATCTTTTGCATGTTTATTCGTCAGTTATATATTCCATTTAATAAAACATCTGTTTGAAGAATATATTTTCCACAGATTTTTATTTTTCTATGATTAATAGTACTCTTTATATTCTGAATGTGAGTCTTTTATCTGATATAAGGACTGCAAATATCTTCACTTATTCTGTAGTTTTCCATTCCACCTTTTCCTTGTGACTTTTGATGGAAATTCTTAATAGTGAGATAATTAAATAATAACATTTCTCCCTTTAAAATTTGCACTTAAATACTATGTTTGAAAGTCTTGACATATTCTAGGTCATGAAGTTGTTGTCCCATATGATCTTCTGCAACTCCACTGTTTACCTTTTACATTTGGAACAAGTACCTACTGATAATTTGTTTTGTGAATGCTGTGAGAATGCAGTCAATACTGGTTTTCAAACATGAATTTCATTTAGAGAAACTCTTTTCTCACTCTACTCCAGGGTCACTCTCATCAACAATCTAATGTCTTTATATATTTAGGACCCTGTTCCAAATCCATTCTGTTCCATTGAGCTGTTTTCCATCTGTGTAACAAGACTGTGCTATTTTTATCACTATTCCTTTATATAGGTTTTGAAATGCCATTATAAGATCTCCAGCTTTGTTCTTCAGACTGCCTTGTTGTTTCTTAGACATATGTATTTTATTTAATTTTTATTTTATTTATTTATTTATTTTTTTAGAGACAGAGTGAGAGTATGAGAGGGGGAGGAGCAGAGAGAGAGGGAGACAAAATCAAAAGCAGGCTCTGAGCTGTCAACACAGAGTCTGATGCGGGGCTTGAACTTGTGAACCATGAGATCATGACTTGAGCCAGTCAGACCCTTAAATGACTGAGTCACTCAGGCACCCCTGGATATTTGTATTTTAATATAAGTGTGAGGATCAGCTTGTTAGCTTATTTTTTTAATCTTTATTGAGGAATAATGGTATAATGTATATATTTAAAGTGTGTAAAGTGATTATTTTATATGCATATATGTTGTGGGATGATTACCAAGATCAAGGTAATTAAGCCAAGCATCAGCTCACATGGTTAAGTTTTTTGTTTGTTTGTTTGTTGTTGTTGTTGTTGTTTTTTAAGTAGTCTTCATGCCCAGCATGGAATCCAATACTGGGCTTGAAGTCATTAACCTGAGACCAAGACCTGAGATGAGATCAAGAGTCAGAGTCTTAACTGACTGAGCCACCCAGTGCTTTTATTTTTTTTTTCATATGTGGTTAGAATGCTTACTATCTATTCTCAGCAACTTTCAAGTATACAATACCATAATATTAACTATAGTCAACATGCTGTTTATTAGATCATCAGGACTTATGTTTCTTATAATTGAACGTTTGTACCCTTTGGCCTGTATCTACCCATTTCCCTCTCCCTTCAGCCCCTGATACCCACCATTCTATTCTCTTTTGCAATGAAATTGTGTATATGTGTGTGTGTGTGTGTATGTTATATATATATATGACATATGTATATGTTATAACATATAATACATATGTCATATATATATGTATAATCATAGTATTTAACTCTTTGTCCAGTTTATTTCACTTACCATAATAATAGTTTCCAGGCTCATCCATGTTGTTACAAATGTCAAGATTTCCTTCTTTTATAAGGATGGATAATATTCCAGTGTGTATGTGTTTGTGTCTATGTATTTATGTATGTGTATGGGTGTCTGCACATATATGTGTATATATATGTATGTATTTCTGTTTACATCCCTATATATATATGTGTATATATATGTATGTATTTCTGTTTACATATTACATTTTCTTTCTTTCTTTTTATGTTCCCTATCAAGGGACATTTAGGTGGTTGGAATATCTTGGTTATTGTGAATAATGCTCAATGACCATGGGAATGCAGACATCTGTTTGATATTCTGTATTTTTTAAGAGATATGTATCCAGAAATGGGATGGCTGAATTATATGGTAGCTCTATTTTTAAGTTTTTGGAAAGCTCCATACTGTTTTCTTAATGGATGTGCCAATTTACTTTCCCATCAACAGTGAACAAGGGTTCCCTTTTCTTTTTTTTCTTTTTTTATTTTTTTAAATATTTTTATTTATTTCTAGAAGAGAGAGAGACAGCGTGAGCAGGGGAGGGTCAGAGAGAGAGGGAGATACAGACTCTGAAATTGGCTCCAGGCTCTGAGCTGGCAGTCAGCACAGAACCCGACGCGGGGCTCGAACCCATGAACCGCGAGATCATGACCTAAGCGAAAGTCGGATGCTTAACCGACTAAGCCACCCAGGCGCCCCAAGGGTTCCCTTTTCTTAACAGCCTCACCAACATTTGTCACCTCCTTCTCGTATTCTTGAAAATAGCCCCTCTAACAGGTGTTAGGTGACATTACACTTTGGTTTTGATTTTCATTTCTCTGATTAGTGATGCTGAGTACCTTTTGATGTTTGAGTATTGGCCATTTATATATCTTCTTTGGAAAAATGTTGATTAGGTCTTATGCCTATTTTAATTGGATTACATGATTTCTGCTATTGACTTGTAGGAGTACTTTATATATTTTGGATATTAACCCTTTTCAGATATAAATTGCAAATATTTTTTCCCATTCAGTATGTTGCTTTTCAGTGTATTGTTTCCTTTGCTGTGTAGAAGCTCTTTAGTTTGATGTAGTCTCACTTGTTTATTCTAGCTTTTGTTGCTTATGTTTTTGGTGTCTTATGCAAGAAATCATTGCTAAGACCAGTGTCAAAGAGATTTTTTCCCTAGTTTTTGTATATAAGTTTTATAGCTTCAAATCTTCGTGTAAGTCTTTAATCCATTTGAAGAAAATTTTTATGAATGGTGTAAGAGTCCAGTTTCATTATTTTGCATGTAGATACCCAAGTGTGTTTTTTCTGTGAATGATGATTTTTTGTAATGATATGCTTTGACTTTCTTTTTATCATTAACGTATTTAGTATAGGTTTGTATTTAGTGCTTACCATTAGACTTACATAATACATTTCATAGTTGTAACAGTGTATTTTAAGATGATAACAGCTTCAATCATAGAAAAACATTTCTACAAGTTGAATTTCTGCCTTCACATTTTATGTTACTGATGTCTCAATTTACATATATATATTTTTTTATTTTAGAGAGAGAGGGAACGAGCATGAGAAGGACAGAAAGGCAGAGAGGGAGAGAGTGTGTCTTAAGGAAGTTCCACACTGTGAGCACAGAGCCTGTTGTGGAGCTGTGTCGCACGACCTTGGGATTATGACCAAAGCCAAAATTAAGAGTCAGACACTCAACTGACTAGGCCACTCATGCAGCCCTCAATTTACATATTTTTATATGCTGTATCTATTAACAAATATTGTGAGTATATATAACTATAATAACTATAGATATTTAAATAGTTTTATCTTTTTTTAATTTTTAAAATGCTTTATTTATTTCTGAGAGACTGAGAGAGAGAGACAACGTGAGCAGGAGAAGGTCAGAGAGAGAGGAAGATACAGAATCTCCTGAAACAAGCTCAAGGCTCTGAGCTAGCTGTCAGCACAGATCCCAATGAGGGGCTCGAACCCACGAACTGTGAGATCATGACCTGAGCCAAAGTTGGACGCTTAACTGAGTGAGACACCCAGGTGCCCCAGCACTTTTGTCTTTGATCTATAGAGTTCAGAATGATTTACATGCCACCATTTCAGTATTAGGGTAGTTTAAATTTGATAGTATACTTACCTTTACAGTGATTTTTACACTTTCATATATTTTCCTGTTTTAATAGCATCTTTTTATTTCAGCTTGAAGAACTCCCCTTAGCAGTCCTTTTAAAGCATGTTCACTGGTGATAAATTCAGGGATTTTTTTGTTTTTGTTTTTGTTTTTGTTTTTTAGGAAAGACTTCTCTCTTTGCTGGCTAAAATAGTCTGGGGTAGGTTTTCTTTTTCTTTTTTGGAGCATTTTGGCTGTATAATTCCCCAGCTCTCCTGACCTGCAAGGTTTCTGCTGAAAAATCAGCTTATACCCTTGTCAGTGTCCCCTTATATGTTCTGAGTCTTTTTTTCTTTTGCCAATTTGATAATTCTGTTCTTGTGTCTGAGAATTTGATTATATTGTGTCTCGGTGAAGACCTCTGTGATTTGAATCTCAGCACTTTGTTGCCATCTCTTTATGACCATACCTGTTGCTGTTGCTCTGAACCCTACCCTTGGGTCCCAAGACGCGGGGTTGGGATGCAGAGCAGCAACAGCAGCACTGTGGTTATGATGGGTCAAAGCCCCTGCGCAGGACTGTAGGGCAGAGTGCAGAACAGTGGCAGCTCAGTCTTGGTTAAAAAAAAAAAAAAAAAAGTTCAAAACAAAGACTTGGGACTTAAGGGTGGGGTTCAGAGCAACAACAGCTCTGGTGTCTCAGAGGACAAGGTGCGGTGGCTGTGGTAACTGAATCGCAGATAGCAGGGCACGGCAGTTACTAGGAAACCTGGGCGCAGGTCTCACTGCAGTGACATGCCCAGCACTAGGGAGGAGACACAGGAACAGAGACTCAGGCCATCTTTCAGCTGTGTTCAGCACTGGGGAAGATGTGGATGGAGGTCTTCAGTAACAGAAGCGACAGATATTCGTGGCAGTGAAGCTTGCTGGGATTGTCGTGCTCTCCTTTTCCCAATGGGGTGAAATCCTTCCAAAAGTATATTTCTTGGCACCATGGTGCTCTGGACTAGAGTATGGGGTGGCATAGGTCAGATGCTTCTTGTGTTTTTTTTGTGGTTCTTACCAGTTTTTGAACTCCTCAAGATTTACGCCGCATCTTCATTGTAGTTCGGGGCTTTCCCATGAACGATTTTCGTCGGTTCGTTATTTATTCATATTTTATTGTTTGTGTATGGGAGATGATCATTGGAGCCTTCTTGCCCTCCACCTTACACCTTGATGAAGGAAGCTTAGCTGGCAGTTCACACACACGCACATGTACGCACACTTGCACACACACATGCACATGCACAGGCTGGGATTTTGATTGTGATTGCATTGAATCCATAGATAAATTGGAGAGAGTTGATATTTTACGACACTGGGTCTTATAATCTATATACAAAAAATTCTATTTCTTTTTTTTTTTTTTTTAAACTTTTTGGTTTTTTTTAATGTTTTATTTATTTCTAGGAGAGAGAGAGAGAGACAGCGTGAGCAGGGGAGGGTCAGAGAGAGAGGGAGTCACAGACTGAAACAGGCTCCAGGCTCTGAGCTGGCAGTCAGCACAGAGCCCGACACGGGGCTCGAACCCACGAACCGTGAGATCATGACCCGAGCGAAAGTCGGACGCTTAACCAACTACGCCACCCGGGCGCCCCAAAAAATTCTATTTCTTAAGATATTCTTTAATTTCTTCAAAGTGAGTGTAAAACCCTTAGTTTTGTAGATGCCTTACATATGCGCTGTTATAGGTGTTTATAAACATTTCTCGCATTCTCATTTTTAAAAGGAACTTTTGGGTAATGGAAAAAATACATCATAGTCCAATTATTGTATATTTGCTGTGATTTATTTACTTGAATTTGTGTTCTGTGAACTGTTACTATATGTTTGTCTTTGGTTCCCATGGCTTATTTCTATAAACTCATCTTCTTTTGTGGATGCTTTGAGTTCCTTGATATTTTTTTAGGATGACAAAAGGTTATGAACTCTACTATTCTCATTATACAGTTAGGTTACGGAGTTCTCTGAACCCCATGCTGTTCAACAATTTCTCAGGTCAGCAGTTTCTGTCACAATTGTCACCTGCAGACATGACAATAATAAAGTAAACCACCTGTATGCATGTGGCAAGGTCATGGTAACCTTTGTGTTTTCTTCTCTCAGCTATAGAATCTATTTACTTAGATAACAATGTTAATAATAAGAATGTATACTAGGGGATTTATTTTTAATTATTAATACCAGGTAGTAAATCACCTATAATAATATATAAATAAATAATGATGAATGCTTTGAGAATTGCGAAGAATTTCATAGACATTAATGTTATCTGTGTAGTTCATATTTTCCTTGAGTAATCCATCATAGTAACAAAGGTATAAATATAAAGTTAGATAATATAGGAGAATAGAAGAAGGAAAATCAATTTAGGAATCTAAAATACAACCTCTCCCCCTGCCATCCATTTTGGACACAAGTCTTAGTGGAACCTTGTGGTGATAAAGCAAAGCATATTTAATTTTTTTCAGTCAGTCATGAAAACAGAGTTTTTGTTCTATTTTAAATGTAGAGGGTCCACTATAAACAAATAAGTGTCCATGTGATAATTAATTCATAATTATCTCCTAACATGCTAATGAAGAATAACAGTGATAAAGTATAGCTGTAAGAGTATGAATCTTTCACTTTTATAATAAAGATTTACTTAAACTGGTAACAAATATGATTATTTAGGTTTAGATAAGATCAACTGTCATGCAACAGAATTCCCTATTCATCCTTTGGGTTTATTTTGATTGTTCTCAAATATTTATCAAGTGCATGCTCTATGTGAGAAGAAACAAAAAAGAAGGGAAAGAAAGGAAAGGAAAAGCACATATGTTTCTTATCATCTATGAGTTCTCATGCAGTGGACAATAAACATTCTGATTTATAAACAGTGAGTTGATACTGAAAAACAAATATAATATTATCATTCTAAAATAAGCTATTGGTTTATAACAGTGAATATATAATAAGGGTTTATATGCAAATCTCAGAAAGTAAGCGTGAAAGGATACACTTAATTGGCATAAGAAAAACTATGGCATCTCTTCAGTGTTATTGAGGATCCATTTCTGATATCCAGAAGCCAATGTTATCAAATAATGGCTTTGTAAATTATTCGTAATTGTAGAAAACGCACAAAGAGTGAGCAGTTACCTGAGGCATGCACCTCTTTCACACAACTATTGAGTTACAGATGATCCAGAACTGAGTAAAGCTGTTTTGTTCCTACCTCCAAGATGGCTTCCTGAGTATTCAGTGTCCTCAAGAATCCCTTGCATAGAAATATATATTTGGCATGTTTCTTGTTAAGTGTGATTGTGAAGCTATGTTTCAGAAGAAAGCATACATTTTCTTTAAAGAGATAATAATATCCCAGAACACTATATAAACAGAAAGCATTCCTGATTGACAATTATAAACAAAGAAGCAGCAACCTCTTTGACCTTGGCAGTAGCAACTTCTTACTTCACATAGCCAGAGGCAAAGGAAACAATAGCAAAAGTAAACTACTAGAACTTCATTAAGATAAAAAGCTTCTGCACAGTGAAGGAAACAATCAACAAACTAAAAGGCAACCTTCAGGATGAGAGAAGATATCTGCAAATGATATATCTGATAAAGGATTAGTACCCCAAATCTATAAAGAACCTACCAAACACTCCACCCAGAAAACAAATAACCCAGTTAAGCAATGTGCAGAAAACATGAATAGATACTTTTCCAAAGAAGACATACAGATGACTAACAGGCACACAAAAAGATGCTCAACATCACTCAACATCAGGGAAATACAAGTCAAAACCATGATGAGGTACCACCTCTACATCTGTCAGAATGACTAAACTTAACAAAGAAAACACAGATGTTGGCAGGGATGTGGAAAAAGCACTGTCTTACACTGGGTGGGAGTTGGTGGGAGTTGGTGGGAATGCTAACTGGTGCAGCTACTCTGGAAAAGAGTATGGAGGTTCCTCAGAAAGTTAAAAATAGAACTACCCTATGACCCAACAATTGCACTACCAGATATTTACTCAAAGGATATATAAACAGAGAATTAAAGGGATACGTGTACCCCAATGTTTATAGCAACATTATCTACAATAGTCAAACTATATGAAGAGCCCAAATACCCATCAACTAATGAATGGATAAAGAAGAGATGATATATATATGTATATATACCTACACACACACACACACACGCGCGCGCGCACACACTGGAATATTATTCAGCCAAAAAAATAATGAAGTCTGGCCATTTGCAACAATGTGAAGTATTATGCTAAGTGAAATAAATCAGTCAGGGAAAGACAAATATCATATGATTTCACTCATATGTGGAATTTAAGAAACAAAACAGATGAACATATGGGAAGGGGAAAATAGAAAGGGAAACAAACCATTAACCTATAACAATAGAGAACAAACTGAGGGGTCCTGGAGTGGAGGTGGGTGGGGAGATGGGCTAAATGTGTGATGGGTATTAAGGAGGGCACTTATGATGAGTACCAGGTAATATAGATAAGTGATAAATCACTAAATTCTATTCCTGAAACCAATAATACACTATATGTAACTAACTAGAATTTAAATAAAAATTTAAGAAAAAATAAGAAGGATGAATTTTAAAGACCTTTTCTTAGGGTTATATTTTTTTTCTTGAAAGAAGCAATAAAGGACAGTTGTGGTTATATTAGTTCTTTTTCCTTTTGCTTTGCCCTACATATCAGTGCTTATCTGTAATATTGTTTTATAAATTAATTCATGACATTGTTCTATAACACTTCATTGAACTCTGTTTATTTGATTTGGGTGACTTCCTTTTCTAAGTATTTCAGAATAATACTGGTAAAATTCAACAGTGTCTGAATCATTTTCATTTAGCAGAAAATAATATTTCAATCACAATTTCAAAAAACAAAATTCAAGACTTGGTAAGTAATGGATCTGACATTTCTTTCCATTGATTAAGTCTTTACAATTACAGGGAAGAGTATTTTATTTCTTAACATTTATTTATTTATTTATTTATTTATTTATTTATTTATTTATTTTTGAGAGAGAGCGAGAGAGTACACAAGCAAGGGAGAGGGGCAGAGGGAGAGAGGAAGAAACTCAAGCAGCCTCCAGGCTGAGCATGGAGCCTAACAAGGATCTCAATCCCATGACCCTGTGATCATGACCTGAGCCAAAATCAAAAGTCGGATGCTCAACCAACTGAGCCACTCAGACACCCCATGTTCTTCTTAAAAATAAAGATTTAGGGGTGCCTGGATGGCATAGTCAGTTTAGCTTCTAGCTTCAGCTCAGGTCATGATCTTGTGGTTTGTGGGTTCTAGCCCCACGTGGGACTTTCTGCTGACAGTTCGGAGCCTGGAGCCTGCTTTAGACTCTATGGCTCCCTTTCTCTCTGCCTCTCCCTGGCTTATATTCTGTCTCTCTCTCTCTCTCCCTCTAAAAAATAAATAAACATTGAAAAAAATCTTTTAAAAAGAATATTATTTGAATTACATAAATACATACATATATATTTATTTCAGAAATCTTATATTAAATACTAATTTAGTAAAATATTTAATTAATATATTAAATACTAATATTTCTGGAAAGAGAACAGAAACTCAAAGAGAAGAAAGAGAAGAAATAAGATCCAGCAGGAGGCTCTAGTTAGTGCATTTTCACTAAAGAACTAAAGACAGCTTCTGAAATTAAAAAAAAAAGGGTGGGGGGGACCTGGGTGGCCCAGTCAGTTAAATGTTCAACTTCAGCTCAGGTCACGATCTCATGATTTGCCAGTTTGAGCCCTTATAGGGCTCTGTGCTGACAGCTCGGAGCCTGGAGCTTGCTTGGGATTCTGTGTCTCCCTCTGTCTCTGCCCCTCCCCGCTTGGACTCTGTCTATATCTCTCTAAAAAAATGAACATTAAAATATTTTTTAAATAAAAGATAAGTCAGGAATTCACTCTTACCCATGTGGTATATACTCTGCTTGAAAAACATTTATTATGACCAGCAAGAACACTGAACAATTGAAAAGAATTTAAACCTATGACAAAATATTCAGTGCCCTATACAACTCAAAATAAAATGATTTATAACTTTAGGATTGGCACCAATCTACTTGCTTTTAACTTTTTTAAAATTTTATGATCTGGTAAATAAAGTCTAGCTGCTAATTGTGAGATACGTGTTAAGGAAAATTGCTGCAATCATTGCCTTGCTTTTTCTTAAATTAATATGTAAAGCACTTTGTTAAGCTACGGTTCTCAAGTGTTGAAATAAATGAGATTGCTTTGAAAAAAAAATGTATCAACCTAATTATGCAGTCAAAGATTCTGGTAAATCTCTTTAAGATTATCTTTGAGAACTATTTTTTTTTTTCCATTTAAAAAATATGTTACAAAAAGAGAAGTGGCTACATGGAAATTTATTTTTTTAACATTTTAGATTTTTTAGGCAAGTAAATAAACTGTATGAATTTATGTCAGTTTATCATCCAGGATTTTCTCTAGAATTTTGTTGCTTATTTAATACAGTAAAACATGTAGGACATTTATTCATGTATTTGTTTTATCATACAATGACAACATGAGGAATCTATTTTTGTAGAACCTCTGTTTTCCTATTTATCTATAGATAGTATGCTATTTCCAATGACTCAAATAGATTTAAATAAATTTGTTAATGCTATACTAATTTTTAACTATGCCTTTTTTCTCCATATAACCTTTTTATAACCAATTTATTGGAGAAATAAAGTATTATTAAGCAGAAGTTGTAAGTCTCTGTCTCATATCTTTTATGGGAACTTAAGGCACATTGACAGAAGATCCAATTTTCCTTTGGATAAGATGGGTAAAATATAGACTTGATTCTAAACTTGTTTCAATCCTTGATGAAACATTAACCCCTAAGTCACCAGTACTCTAAGACCCATATAAATCATCTTCAATATCCAAATACTTATGAATAAAAGAATATAATATGTCTCACATGTCAGTATTACCCTCTAAAGTACATTTTAATAACTGCTCTTTCATTTTTCTCTTTGCACGTTTGTAGGCTATGAATGCTGCACACATAAAGAACTCAACAAATAATGTTAACATGACATTATAAATGTTTTCTGTGTTCTACTATTATGCTTAATAGTTGCATTTACCATTTCTCACAAATTTATTGTTATTTCTATGAAGTTCAAACTTTCTTCCTGGGTAGAGAATCATTTAGAAATAAATTTCGTGAGAAAACTAGACATGATGTGCACCTTAAACAAAATATTTCCACATAAAAAAGTTGAATAGATGACACATGTGACAAAGTGACATAGCAAAAGTTTTGCTGCCTGTAGTGTAACAAATGGGACGCTGACAGTCTCTGCAATGAACATTCACTGGGTGGCAGTGACCTGTGTCAATGCTCCGCTTTATTCCATTCAATAAGAACGTGTTTGATTGAGGGATTTTTCTCAGGTAAGCCTTAACAGTTACCTCACTAATGATCCCAATTTCAACCAGTGACCCAGAAATGAAACACTACATTTCACAGAACTCCTGAAGTGCGCTATAAACAAGACTTACAAAATGTCATGTCCTTGAGAACATGAAATCCAACACGCTGGTATGTGTTTTTCACTCAAAATTGAGTTCCGAAATAAAATGTTTCATGGGCCACAGAAGGAAGCTAGGTCTAAATTCGAAAAGAAACATGAATCTTTTCTCCTCTAGAAGTTAAACAGCAGAAAATCTGAAATGTGAAGTTGCAGTCATACCAGACTGACCACCCAATTCCTTTTATAACCTCAAGGTGCCATGTCAATATTATTTATAGCTCTGAAGAGACTACACACAGGTTTCATGATTTTTGTAAGGTGTTGATTTGGGAAGGCCTAGAGAATCCAGGCGAGTCCACACACAGAAAAAAAACATTAAATTCATTTCAGCACTAATTGATTGACTGACTTTTTTAATCCAAATGATAATATGCTGACCCACTTCGCAACCCTTTGCTTAACAGTTTACGTCTTGAAATGTCCTATGTTCTTTGATTCTTACAGCCAAAGTACAAGTTTAAATCTAACAAGTACTCAATTTAGATACAATATTAATACATGAAAATGCATTTGATATCAACCTGTGTAGACATTTTCTTGACTATTTATAAACCGACCTCTTTTAACTCATAATGTTGTAATTGCTTACCCAAGCAGTAACAGTGACCTGAAAGAATTAATCCTGTGACTGTTGTTTTGTTGATTACTTGGCATCAACGATTGCTAAGTGACTGTGGCTAAAGTGTTCTCTGAAGCACTCTTCAACTTTTCACTCCTACCAGCAATATATGTGAGTTCCAGTTACACTGCCTTCTCACCAGCATTAATTATGGCCAGATTTTAAAAAAAAGGTTTTTTTGTAGACATTCTATCTGGTGTATATAGATAATTGTATAGGTTTTCAATTTGTATTTCCCTGATGAATAATGACGTTGAGCCTCTTCACATGGGCTGATTTGTCACGTGCACATCTTTATTGACAGGTTTTTTTCAAATCCTTTGTCTATTTTCAGTTGTTCTTTATTATTACTATTATTCACTTTTGATAACTTTATGTAACTGAGAAATGTCTTTTATCATAGATGTGATTTGCAAATATATTCTTGCACTCTGTGTTTTGTTCTCCAAACAATATCCTTTGAAGTCCACCTTGTCCATGTTTTCTGTTGTAGATTGTGATTTTGATATGTTATCTTAGCAGTATTTGCTAAACTAAAGTCACAAAGGTTTATAGTTTGCTCCAGAAGTTTTATAATTTTCAGTTTAATATTTAGGCCTTTAGTGCAATTTGATTTAAAGTTTATGTATGGTGTGGTTCATATTGAAGTTCAGTGTTTGCATATGGATATCCAGTTGTTATAGCACTATCTACTGAAAAAATTTCCCTTTAAGCATTGAATTGCCTTTGTATCTTTGCTGGCAAACATGTGTGCTTATTTCCAGATTCTCTATTTAGTTTCATTGATCTACAGACCTATGCTTTTTCCTATACCAGGAGTCACTAAACTTTTTGCAAAAAACCAAGTAGTAAATATTTTAGGCTTTGAAGGCATGATATCTTTCTTTTTTCCTTTTATTTAATTTTAATAAATTTAAATTCAAATTTACATAACAACATGAGGCCTGTGTTTACCATTTTGGACAGAGAAGGTCTAGAAAAAGGTAAAAATCTTAATTTACATTAGTGTTTGATAACTCAAGGATGCATACTACAATCACTACACTAGGCCTTAAAAGAAAGAAAAAAAAAGACAGTTAAATGCTAAGCTTAGTAGGTATAAAGATAGAATGATACGGACACCTGGGTGTCCTTGGCCCATGCATCTGACTCTTGGTTTTGGCTCAGGTCATATTCTCACATTTTATAGGTTCAAGCCCCACTTGGGGTTCCTCGCTGGTGGCGCAAAGCCTGCTTCTGATTTTATCTCTTCCTCTCTCTCTGTACTCCCACCACTTATGGTGTCTCTGTCTTTCTCAAAATAAATAAATAAACTGTAAAAAAAGATAGAATGATAAAAATATTCATTTAATCTAAAAGAGAGGCATCTGGGAGGCTCAGTTGGTTAAGTATCTGACTCTTGGTTTTCAGCACAGATCCTGACCTCATAGTTTGTGAGTCAGAACTCCACAGCAGGCTCTGTACTGACACCTCGAAACCTGCTTGAGATTCTCTCTCTCCTCCTCTGCCCCTCCCCCACTGTGTTCATGCTTGCTCTCTCTCCCTCAAAATAAATAAATAAATAAATAAATAAGTAAGTAAAAGAAATAAATCAAACAAAAAGTAAGAGAAATAAAATAAATACAAATATATCAGAAATCACATTAAATATACGAAGTAAATGGTACAATAATGTGACAAAACTTGTCTGACTAGATTAGAAAAATGGGTGACTCAACTAAAATATAAAGAACTGAAAGGAAGAACATGAAAAAAGCCATGAAATACATGAGTAGGCATATTATGGAAATATTAACCTAAACAAATTTGACTTAATTATATGATTATAAAAAGTAATTATTAACAGATGAAAATAATCTTTACATTGGTAATGGTTTCAATCTGCCAAAACAATGTAATAATTTTACTTTTATATACTCTAAAGTAAGAAAAAATAAAAATTGACAAAACTAAAATAAACAGAAAATTTGGCAATCTTGGGGCATTTGTATGGCTCAGTCAGTTGAGTGCCCACTCCTGATTTCAGGTTGTGAACCCATTGTCATGGGATAGAGACCTGTGTTGGGCTCTGCACTGAGCATGGAGGCACTTGAGATTCTCTCTCTCTCTCTCTCCTCCTTTGCTCCTCTCCTCTGTTTGCACTCTCTCTAAAAATAAATAAATAAATAAATAACAAAGAAAATTTGACAATCTTATTGCAAGATTATATGTATTGTATATATATATATACAATGAAAAAAAAGAAGGAAATCTTGCCATTTTCAGTGCCTACGTTTTTTCTATATGTGCTTTATTTCAGGATGTTTTAAAGCCAGAAAAGACACAAAAATAGGAGAAGTCTATGAGTTTTTAGATAATATAATTTTTTAAATGCAGATCTTGCATTAGTTAAGGTTCTCCAGACAAATGGAGCCGATAGGGCACGTATGTATAGAGAAAGTATTGTTTTCTGGCATCAGCTCATGTGATTATGAAGGATGGTAAGCCCAACATCTGCAGAGTGGGCTGATCTAAAGTCTGCAGGGTGAGCTGGTAGCCTGGAGACCTAGAAAAGAGCTGCTGTATTTCAAACCTGAAAGCTGTCTGCTGGTAGAATCTGTCTCACTCAGGGGAGGATCAGTTTTTTGTTCTAGCCAGTCCTTCAACTAATTATATGAGGCCCATCTACATATGGAAAGCAATCTGATTACTTCAAAAGGTACAGGTTTAAATGTTAATCTCCCAAAAATCATCTTTACAGAAATATCCAGAATAATGTTGAGCCACATATCTGGGCCCAGACAAACTGACATATAAAATTAATCATTACACTCCTTTCTAGAAGCATATTCATATAAAATTCTTCAGTAATTAAAGAAATTGAAATTTTTCAATAATATAAATGTATATTTTATGCAAATCAGAAAGAGACATGCAAAAGACTAAAAGCAGTTGCTATCATTTTTTAAATCTCAGTCCTTTGCACCTTTTTCCTTTCTTATTTCTCACAAAAGATTTATAGAGACCAATGAAACTAGTATATAGGCAAGGTAACAGAGAGCAATTGGGTAAAGGAGTGTAATCTGGAAAATTCATTTAAAAGCCATGTTCCCAGTTTTAATTTAGGATAGGGAAAGTTTCGGTGATAGTGAGGAAAACTTACAGTTAACCCAATGTACTGTAATTGCATAATGGTTTCAAAACTATGTATCTTAGAATGCTAAAGTTATATAATCCAAATACCTGCCTACAAAGAATTCAGTTTTTATTCAGCAGTGACTATACTGTCTAAGCATAATATAAAAGGCTTCTTTTAAAAATTCTGTAGGCAAAACGGACAGGCTTAATAGCAGTTTTCCTGTAAGTTAATTAGAATTCTAAGGATTTAGGGGCGCCTGGGTGGCTTAGTCGGTTAAGCGTCCGACTTTCGCTTAGGTCATGATCTCGCAGTTCGTGGGTTCGAGCCCCGCGTCGGGCTCTGTGCTGACTACCAGCTCAGAGCCTGGAGCCTATTTCAGAGTCTGTATCTCCCTCTCTCTCTGACCCTCCCCTGCTCATGCTGTCTCTCTCTCTCCTAGAAATAAATAAAAATATTTAAAAAAAAAAAAAAAGAATTCTAAGGATTTACCTTCTGGTTTAGTTTAATACATCTGTCAGATGGAGTCTTAAATTATATAGTAATATGTGAATATTAATTCCTTTGTAATGGCCTTGTCTTAAGATTTATTATGCTGATTAATCCAAATTTCTAAATAGCTTTTTTATCTGTAAAGCTTGACTCAACTGAGAGAACACTCTGGGTCAATTGTTCTCATCAGTTAGGTAGTGACTTTCCCTGCACACCCTCTTCTCCCCACCTCTGCCCCCATTGGAATTTGGCTATGTTAGTGTTTATTCTTAATATCATTGTATCTGACATATTTACGAAATCTGGGTTGTACGCTTAGTTTCAATGAATGGAATTGATACATTTCACAGTTTGGAATGTGTTAAAGATCATTTGTGCAGACTGTCTTAAGAAATATAGATATGACTTATTCCGTAGAGATTTGCAAGTACTTTATAATTTCAATTTTCATGAATTGAGTGGTTTTGTTTTATTTTACTTATAAAACTAAGAATGTGAACAATTAATGGCCAATTAAGACACATCTTAAATTTCTCTCTGTGGAAGGTACTCACAGTTACCTTCTGCTTTATGGTTTCCAGGGTTGTTTTGTACACTTCTGCAACGATGACCACTAAAAACACACCATGCAAGCAAAGTGTTCTATTTTCTCACATGTAATGAGATATCCATTCTTGTTTTATCTGTTTTTATCCCTTGGCTCTTTTAAACACTTTCCTTTACTCAGGGTAAAACTGGTTCATAGACTCAGCTCTACCAGGAAGAGAAAGAAGGAAATAAGTTAAAATAGCTTATAAGTCAAATTAAATAAGTAAAACTCATATTTAGCATTTGAATTTGTAAGATAAAGTTGCATAAAAAGAAAGGAATAATGTATTCATGACTTATAGACATCTTTAGAGAAATCTAGAGTAGTATTTTTCAAAATGTAGTCTGTAACCTTTATGTGATCATCCCTGGGTATCTTACTTAAATATACATTTCTGAACTACACTCCAAATATATGAACCTGGGACTGGCAAATTAAGATGGTATAGAGAGAGACTATAGAGGAGTCTATATATTCATTCATAATTTTTCTTTACACATAACTTTTAAAAAATCACTGCTCTAAGAGTTTTGACAAATGGGTAGATTTTTTGAAAGAAATAATAATATCTGGAAAGAAAGCTTCTTCCAATCACATTTAACTTCAATGGGTTTTCAAAGTAAGAATTTGGAGAAATGGCATATAAAAGCTAGCTAAGAAAACTTTTATAGGTCAGTTAAATCTAAAATTCTAGGTCTAGAGAAAGTTTCCCACTTTGGCACTATTTCCACTAGATAATTCTCCATTATTTGGGGTCAGTGTAGTCTAGATTTAACATCTTTGGCCTCTACCCATTAGATGCCAATAACACCTCCACCCCATTTGTGGCAACCAAAATATTCCCAGACACTGCCAAATGTCTCCTGTGGGTAAAATTGCCCCCACCCTAGTTGAGAAAATAGTCCAGGGAAATGTTTATGGGAAACAGATCACTTGTTCTTGTATATTCACTTACAAGTGCTTTATAATTTGATGGCAGTGAAATCTGGATAGTTTAAAGAATATTTACCATTGATATAGTTTATATTTCTAACTTTTATTACAGTTAGGCTACAAAAGTTGGCCCACTTCTGATAATCAACTTTTACTAAAAACAAACAAACAAAAAAACTCATGTTCTTTGCTGCTTCCCTGTTTTATTGATCAACTTTTTATTTTATCCAAGCCATATTTTTGTCCTTCACTATTATTTTTTAATAATAAATTGAGAGATAACCTCTTTTCATGGGTAGAAGCGGATGTTAGTGTGTAGAGAGTCAAAATATTTCAGAGAAAACTATTTTTTACTATATATGAAAGTTCTTTGTCCTTCTTTTAAAAAAAGCATAATATTCTGTAACTTTCATTAGCTACATCGCTCATAAATTATTGACTGAGTATAAACACTGGTAAGCACAGTCTAGTAATTTTGCATAAAATCCCTAGTCTTCCATTAACTCAATTTCTTAATTTCTCATCACTAAAGTATTCAGTTTCATGCTACATTGGATGTTCTGCAGTGTTTCAGATCTGTGTGATCAAAAAATCCCAAGGTCATGCCATTCTCAGTCCCAATGTGAGCTTTGCTGTTCTTGTGATCTACAGAAACAACCCCCCGTTGACATCCCTGGAAGTCACACTGAGGACTAGGAGGAACATATGGCCTTCCTATCATGCCCTTAGGGTCATAATGAAGAGCAAGCCCAGAACACATCAAAATTATGCCATACTGTCAGGAAAATTCTAATCAGTGTAAGCTCAGCAGCTCTACTCTCTAGAAACAGTGTTCTGTCTGTAGAGAGCTTCCTACATAGGCACAAAAATGGAAAACAGCAGTGGTATATGCATTCCATTAGCTGGAGTGCTAGAATGTTCAGTGCTTTTCTTAAAACTACTTTCTAATCAATCCCCATGAAGCACATTATTCTATTTCCAGTAAAATAAATTTAAATTTAAAATTAGTTTCAAGTGCAAAAAAATGTTTGATTTTGTCTTAAGAATGGTAAGTTTTGTTTTGTTTTGTTTTTAATTAAAAAGTGTCCCCACTAGGAGTAGATCTTGCTGTTTGTACAAGGTTTCAGAAATCACAAGAGGGCACTCTTTTACTAAATACATCAGGAGAAAGGGCAATGATTTGAGTGACTATTTGAAATAGTTTTTAATGATAGAGTAGTCCTACTCATACACATCTAATACTATTTTTCAATGTTAAATTTAAAATATTATAAACATGTGACCCTATCCATAAAAAGGACTTGTTTACAAAGGGGTTTAAGACTACACTTAACATGATGAGCATTGAGTAATGCATAGAATTGTTGAATAAGTATATTGTACACCTGAAAGTAACGTAAAACTGTATGTTAAATATACTGGAATTTAAATGTAAAAAATATTTTTTTGCATCAAAAGGTTAGCAAATTAAATTTATTTTAAAATTGTAATACAACAGAAAAAGTTTTGAAAATGAGTAAATATTTTGACTGAGAACATAAGTTTTTTTGTTTTGTTTTACATTTTTTAATGTTTATTTATTTTTGAGAGAGAAAGAGAGAGAGACAGACAGACAGGTGTGAGCGGAGAAGGGGCAGAGAGAGAGGGAGAAATAGAACCCAAAGCAGATTCAAGGCTCAAAGCTGTCAGCATAGAGTCCTAAACAGGGCTCAAACTCAAGAACCATGAGATCATGACCTGATCAGAAGTCAGATATTTAACTGACTGAACCATCTATGCACCCCAGAACATAAGTTTTTGAATATTTGTTCAAATTTGTTTCTTTTAGTCATGAAATTTTTTTGAAAACATTTTTTTCCTGCTTATGTTAAAAGAATATTGATGAAGCTGCCATTTGTAAGTGTTCTTTTTGTTGGCTAATAAACATTTTATCTTTCCCTGAATTATATATTTGAGGTAATTTAATAGAAACCAGTAATATATCCTGCATTAAAATGAAATATTATTAATCTCCCTGTATGATGATAGAGCTATTTTGAGTGTTTCAGGGATGATATTTTTTTTTAATATTTTTTTTATTTATTTCTAGGAGAGAGAGAGAGAGAGACAGCATGAGCAGGGGAGGGTCAGAGAGAGAGGGAGACACAGACTCTGAAATAGGCTCCAGGCTCTGAGCTGGCAGTCAGCGCAAAGCCCGACG
Source organism: Hyaena hyaena (assembly GCF_003009895.1). NCBI lineage: Eukaryota > Metazoa > Chordata > Mammalia > Carnivora > Hyaenidae > Hyaena > Hyaena hyaena. Next base: position 86,136 of record NW_024081644.1, read on the forward strand.
CGGGGCTCGAACCCACGAACCGCGAGATCATGACCTAAGCAAAAGTCGGACTCTTAACAGACTAAGCCACCCAGGCGCCCCGGGATGATGATATTTGAAACTAAACACAAGTACATGATTTGCCATTATGATCATAATTGGAACTGGAAATATTAGATGGTAGGAATGAGAATAAACCAAGTGGTCCACATAAATACAAAACCAGCATTACACTGAATAGGAATATAATCTATTACTCTGATTCATAGAAGTAAAAACAAAAAGTAGAAAAAAACTCAAAATAACTATAACAATTATAATTTCATTATTTTCCATGTGAAGAGGATAAAGGTAGTCCAAGATTCATTTAGACTTAAAATGTTTCAAATAAAAGATTCTGATTAAAATTATTTCAATAGATGACAAAAATTAGAGATTATAAATATAATCACTTTTTTTTAAAAAGAAAATGCCAATAATATCTAGAGAAGAGCCTAGAGGAGTTAAAATCTGCTAGGACTAGCAAAAAGAACCCTAACTTCACAATTGGAAAACTTAGCTATATTTTTGGCTGTATCATTTAATTAGTTGTGCAGCTGTGGGTGGATCAGTTAATCCCTGGGGTTCTCCATTATTCTATTGCAACAAGTACAAAAAATAGATCAACTTTTAAGATCTTTCTATCTCAAATATCTATGATTTTACTAATTATCCTTGATTATATTTTTATCCAATATAATAAGCACTCAGTTGCAATCTTCTCAAGTAATTAAGGACCAAAAAGTTGATAAATGAAGCAAAGTACTTAGTCAGGCTCAAATATCAGGTTACATAGTGACACATATTCTAAGATTTCAATGGCTCTATGTCAAAATTTAAATGCAATTTATTATAATAGTTTATATTACACTATATTTAAAATATTTCCAGGATCTAGACAAGCTTATACCAACAAAGTTATATGAGTTTTGAAAATATACACTGTTAAACAACCCTAGGGATATGACAGCCCTCGTCATAATGAGCCATCATGAAGATCTTTTAAGGTTTCTTCTCATTATATGGAGATTTGTCTTTTGGAATTTATGCAAAATATTATCATATCTTGGTTGTAATTTTAGATATAAATTTGTATTATTTAGATTTTTTAAAAATATTACTGTTAACTCTTACACCAAGCACTAATTTTGACACTGGGTTTAATCATCAAGTTTAAAAATTTTTGATGAGCTTCCTTTCCCAGCAATTCAGTCATTTATTGAAGGCCCACCACGAGTGTTAGGTAAAGGCTTGGAATTGGAACTCATGTTTTCTCACTAAAATCACAGTGATTTTTTTCCCCACCATGTCATAGCTACCAAAAATATATTTTCTGTGCAGGAGACTACAAGTCTCAGGCTTTAGAATGACACTAAGTTTTAAATCTTACTTTAAATTTTGAGTTGGTAGATACTTGAGATAAATATGCTTATCACGATTTGTTTCTAGGAAAATAAATTTCAGTTTAATGATGTGGATTTCTTAAAGAAAACTGTACTCTCTGAAAAGAAAATCCAAGTTCTGTGTCAATACATTTTACTAATATTACTATAGGATATACCTATATCATAGTCAAAACTGTTCTCTGTTTTGAAAAAATATGATAATAACACTTACAAATGGAAGGTAAAAACAAAATTGAGATGATTGGAGAAGTGTTTACAAGCTCAAGGCATTAGGAAGCAACATGCCATTGTTCTTCATGATACAGTCTATCGATTCATATCTGAAATTCTGAGTAATGCACACGTGCCAGGAATGATAAATTACATAGAGAAAATGTGATTTATATAACTGTACAGTCTCTGTATAATATATCAAGAGTTGAGCCTGAAGCATTTCTTCGTTTCTTTTTTCTTCCTTTTTTGCCTTTTTTTCTCTTTATCCTTCCCTCTTTCTTCAGCTCTTCCTTTATCTCTCTTCTCTTACAAGCCATCTCTCTCATTATCCATCCCAATGCCTTTTCCTAAAAAAATAGTTTTTTAAGAATATAATTGTCTAACAAACTTTTTCACAGTGCCCCATATCTACAATATCTAGAAGAATATATTTTAGACATGCTAGTGGGAAAATGTATATATTTCTGTTTCCTACATTTCCTTCCCCACTAATGATTCATTCATACATTAGTGATGGGTTAAATCAAACTAGATTTTTATGCCAATGAATGTAACAGTTGGTTGAGTTCTTTCTTTTCCAAAACAACTTCTATACAAGTAGGTGACTCACCATCTTTCTTTGAAGTATGATGTTATTTTTTTTCCTTTTAGTAAGCAACAATACTCCTCAGAAAAATACTAAAATATAGAATATCTGAAAGAAAACAGGTCATATAACTATTATTATTTTACTATATATTATCTTTGTTTTATATTAGCTTTTTCTTCATATTAACTTTTATAAATTTGGAATCGCGGTTTGTGCAGTTTCTTTGTTATTGCTATTGTTTTTGTATGCTTTAGAATTTGTTCTCAAATATAATAAATCTTATTTGAAGATCTTTGGACATACTTTTAGTTTGAATAATGTCCCATTGGCTAATTAACTGGTAATGTCATAATAATTCTCAATTATTTGTTATCATTGTATAATGATAAGTCTGCATCTTATCTGAAACACAGTATTGCTCATACTATTGACTAGGTCACCCAGTTGTAGCTCTAAATGATACTGTATACATATTTTTGAGTGAAATATTTTGTTATTATTGTTATTTTACTTCTTTTTGGTAGACTCACTCAAATAAAATCATTGTCACAGAGGGTAGTAAAATTTTAACATTTTTAATAATAAATGTCAATACTTTTCAAAGATTGCTCTTCATTTTCCCATTGGTTACATGTGAAACAGCTCATTTAACAGCATTCTCTCTCAGGTTCTCAGTAACTTCCAATGCTGTTTTAATCCCCTATAAGGAACATAAATTGCAGAACTTGCCTTGATGTTTTATTTGATTTTATTTCCCACACAAAGTCAACTGGCACCAAAGGAAGCATCCTTTTTATAAAAAAAAAAATAACGTGTATATATTTTTGAGAGAGAGACAGAGAGAGACAGAGAGAGAGAGAGAGAGAGCAATCTAGGGAGGGGCAGAGAGAAGGAGACACAAAATCTGAAGCAGGCTCCAGGCTCTGAGCTGCCAGCACAGAACCTGATGGGCTTGAACTCACAGTGAGATCATGACCTGTGATGAAGTTGGATGCTTAACCAACCGAGACACCCAGGCTCCCTTGGAAGCATCCTTTTTTAAGGCAACATAGACTGTATAAGATCTCTGTTCTAATTAAGTAAGAAGTCCTTTCTATTAACAAAGGAGTAAAGAAATGCTATCCATATTTTCACAGCATTGTTTTGATAATCCTTATTGATTAGATGCCCCTTTGAGAATTTTCTTTTTCACTCAATTAATATATTACATTTGTAATGTCATCAGAGGATGACCTCAAGAATATTTTTCTCAGTGATACTATATCTATTTATACAAACTAGAAGCAGCAGAGCACTACCTAAGCAGTAAAGGACTTTGATTTTGCTCTATCCCTCCTATGGACACTTTGGTCTTTCCTTTTGACCACTTTGAGCTGACCCATATTAACTGAAGTTCGAAAATGACCTATATCTTAAACTGCGTCTGTGTAAAATGTCCAAAAATGATTTGAGGATTTCCATCCTTTTTTATAGCATCATCATGCTTTTACTTATCTAAGAGATACATATTTAGCTCCAAAATTTGGAGTCAAACACTAGGCGCAAGGGATACACAATTAGTAAAGAATCTCCCTGGGGTGCCTGGATGGCTCAGTCGGTTAAGCATCTGACCTTGGCTCAGGTCATGATCTCACAGTTTGTGGGTTTGAGCCCCGCGTCAGGCTCTGTGCTGACAGCTAGCTCAGAGCCTGGAGCCTGTTTCAGATTCTGTGTCTCCCTCTCTCTCTGATCCTCACCTGCTCGTGCTGTTTCTCTCAGAAATAAATAAAAAACATTAAAAATTTAAAAAAAAAGAATCTCCCTGCCCTTAAGCAGTTTAGATTACAGAGGGGAATGGGATAGACAAATAATTAATAAAAGCGATTGTTTCATGTACCATGGGCACTTGGAACATCAGAAGAGAAACAATGATAATCACCAAAAGGAACTTGGGAGATTTCAGAGACATTTGAAAGATGATTGGAGGTTTAAAAGGAACTGACTGGGAAGAGAAAATGGCATATGTGCATGTAAGGAAAACTTTACACTTGTATTGTGAAAACCCAAGGGGGAAAGATGTGTAAAGAAGCTGTAATAAACTGTGTAAACTGCAAGGTTATTTGTGACCTCAAGGGGAGTCCAGCAGTGTGATAAAGGTTGAGTAGAGAAGTGAATAGTGTGTGGAAAGTAGAGAGAATGAAATTATATGAAAGATTAGATTCATATGTAGATGGTAAACAAGATTAAGAGATGTTTGTTTGTTTTCTTTTTTCATTAGTAATTCACATTAATTGGTCACTTGTTCTTCATCCTAAATAGGAGAAATGTTTTAAAATTGAATTAAAATTCAATTATTTTGAATTAAAATAATTCAAAATTAAAAATGAATAAATGTTTTAAAAAGTTAAATATTCAACATTCTCAATTACAGAGGCAGCCTTAAAAAGATTTGGTGGAAGAGGATTCTGAAAAAGACAAAGGTATGCAAAGGCTTTGGGACTATTAGTAGCCTCACATGTTGGAAGGGCAGAAATTAGAATAATGTGCTGTGAATGAAGGGAAGAGAGGAGATAGAGAACAAAGTGAAAATAAAGGATTGGTAGGAATGTACTGGAAGGCCAAGCAGAGAGGGGTTAGTTGTTTCACTTTGTATTCTAGTTTTAATACCAACCTATTAAACAGTCTTAAGTTAGGAAATGACATAACGCATACTTTAGGAAAATTGCTCTGCCTCCTGGGTTGACTTTCAGAGAAGGGAGAGAAGATCATGACAATGAGTGGAACCAATGGGAGTTAAATTTGCTGCCAGTTAAAGCTGCTGCATTGGGAGAGAGTGTATTCTTTTGACAGTGCAGTAATTTTTTGAGTATATTACATGCTGCAAATTTGTCCAAGCTTCTTGACCTTTATAAGCTTATTAGCCTCTATTTCCTTAACTTTGTAATGGGCTAATAGAAGTAATTTTTGTACTTCTCACTGGTTGGTTGTTTGGAATAAATAGGGACATCTATGGGAAAGCCTTGAGTAAGCTATAAAGCATTTGTCTTGTGTTTTTTATGGTCTGTTCTGTTAAATTGTCATTTGGCAAGAACATCTGCTTCCTCAGAATTGATTCTGACATTGAAAAGGCTAAAAAGAAATATAACATACTACAGTTTACTTTGTGAAGCTCACCAAAAGCACATGCATTTCTGTGAAATACAACTTCATGGTACAGTTTTTGATGTTTAGTGACTTATCCAAATTCCCACAGCTATTGAGTAGTAGACCTGCCACTAGCTGATTTATCATGCTCAAAGGTACACTTTTTCCTTCAATATTCAGAGATCAAATATTAACATTCCAACCAGAAGAGCTTAATAATAAGATTGTGGGGCACATTTAACATAATCAAGAAATTTGTCAAGCTATTTGCCTATCTATCTATCTATCTATCTATCTATCTATCTATCTATCTATCTACCATCTATCTATCTATTTAGGTGGCTGTTATCCTGATTAGGTCTAAAAGGACCTGAAATGGCTGAATCACAAGTTACAGACACATTTTGGGAAATAATCAAGGTTTTTGATGTTTGCACCAATATTGTCTCTATGACTAATTAAAAAAAAATTGCTTTTAAATTAAATAATACTTGAAGCTCCAAAGCCACTAGTATGTTTGACTTGTAATGTGTTTGTTCTAAGTACACTCATTGTTCTGCTTACTAAACTCAAGGATACAAAAAACAATTTCATATCTAAAAGACACTGCAATTTTTTTAACCTGGCATTTTCCATTTGTTTTACCTATTATGTATAAATTTGAATGCCCCATCTTAGATATTTAGCTGACTTCTTGACCTGTAAGTGTCCAACCAATTCTCAACTTACTATATTGCTCCATTCCATTTGTGAGCAGTATTTTTATTTTGTTGAAAGATTTTAGACTCAAATGAGTTTGAATTTTTTAGACTGTGCAAAAATTGGTCGATAACTCTATAACAAGATTACATACTACATGGAATGAATCTGTTGTTTTGGAATGAACTAAATTTGAAGCTAACATGTATTCATTTCTTTAAAAATTGGATACACACTATGTGCCAGGAATTATTCTTAACACTTGGTTCTTATCAATGGAAGAAATCCTGACAGACATGGAACTAAGTTCCTAGTTGTCGGAGACAAGCAATAAACAATAATCATACTGTTGAATCAATTATATATTATGTTAGAAGAAAATAAACACTATGGCAAAAGTCAAGTTGAGTAAGGATTTGTACATCTATTTAAATCTTTTTTTTCCCTCTGCTAATCCACTTTTACTGAATTGGCATCCTCAATATCAAACTCTGCATTTACAGTTGCATTTTGGTGTTCAGCCCAGACTGGCAAGAATTTCTCAATTCCATTTTCTAATTCTTATGGGAAATAATCTGATTGCTACAACCGAGTCAGGGTTCCAGTCAACTATGGATGAGAGCCAATATATGTCTTATAAATCTACAGTTAGAGGTTCATCTCTGTGTAAAGAGAGGTTCTTACAAAAGAGAAATGAGGCCTAGACACACACAACACATTGCTTTTTTGTCCTCCAGTTCATACTCATGAAATGGCTTCCAGGACCACATTCTCAGAGAATTAATTCAGTTGTGTGTGTGTGTGTGTGTGTGTGTGTGTGTGTGTGTGTGTGTATTTTATTTTTGAGAAAGAGAGAAAGAGAGAGAATGAGCAGGGGAGGGTCAGAGAGAGAGGGAGACACAGCATCTGAAGTAGGGTCCAGGCTCTGAGCTGTCAGCAGAGACTGACAAAGGGCTCACATTCACAGACTGTGAGATCATGACCTGAGCTGAAGTCAGGCACTTAATTGACTGAGCCACACAGGCGTACCTGTTCAGTCTTTTGAGTGAGAGGCTGGTTGGCCAGTTTGATAAGAGTTCTACTCACACATCTTTCTTTGAGGAATGAATGTCTTCTCCTGAAGTATTCCTTCAGATTTCTTAAAATTCATCAGTCAAGACTAGGGCACAGAAGTTGAAAAGCTAGTATCTGGTATTTTGATACATTTATTTGGGGGATAGGCCATTGACAGTAAGGAAAAAGTGGTCGGGGATTTAGGCATCCCATGATATCAACTAGTCTCATACTACCAGATATTTTGATACTCTACCAAAATTTTTACCTTAGGTACATTTAGTTTGTTCTTTACTCATACTTACCACTTTTTGGGGACCAATTCCTCACAAGTCTTTCTGTCTCTATTACACAAATTGAAGGAGTTGTTTGAAACAGACATCAATGCTAATCCTAGTGGTGGAAAACCTCTTACCCTTGTGAAATGATCTTAAATATATAAGTTCAGATAGAAATGCTGTAGAATTGGCGTTTTCTCACTGGGAGACTGTGAGTGATAACCCTCATAAAGGTCAAAAAGATGTGGAATTTCTCTGACATTTTATAAGGAAAACCAGATTAGTTAAAATTTCCAAGGAACATCAGGCAGTTTGCTCCTTCGAGAAAGGTTTGCCTATCTTTAACTTGGATTATCTGTTTTGTTAGTGTTGAATTGTAGGTCTAATAAATCCACTTTAAGTGTACCAATGTCTACTTTGCCCTAAATCTAAGGCAAAAACCTAGAGTTTTTAAATAAAGCATACAAGAAATTTTTCTAAAATGCATGTTTCTTGTATTACTATAGAGCAAAATCTCAAGTCATTTATGTAAAGATAAATACTTTGTTCTCCATTCTTTGTGAAACACAAAGGCATACTTTCCAATTTTTTAAAGTTTATTTATTTGTTTTTGAGAGAGAGAGAAAGAGAGAGGCTGAGGGAGAAGGAGAGACAGAGAATCCCAAGCAGGCTCTGCACTGTCAGCACAGAGCCCGACGTGGAGCACGAACTCATGAACCTGAACCGAAATCAAGAGTCTGATGCTTAACCTACTGGGCCACCTAGTTTCCCCAAGGACATAGTTTCTATAATAAAGATGAAAGAAGATAGTAAGAATGTTACTCATTCTTTCATTTAATAAATAGTTTTGACTGACAGATACTTTTCTAAAGCTCAGGGGGCAATGTTAAATTATTCACATATTCTGGGTCAGGGATCACAGTCTTCTGATAAATATATTGATATAAAAAATTAAAGCAAACTATAGAAACACAAATAGAAACATGAGCACAAGATACAATATATTCTGGAAACACAGAGGAGGAATATTTAGGTTTGCATAGAAGAAGAGAGGAAATTTCCAGAAAAGGGGGGCATCTAAGCTGATCAAATGAAAATCATTTTCTGGGGTGCCTGGGTGGCTTAGTCGGTTAATCGTCCGACTTTCGCTTAGGTCATGATCTCACGGTTTGTGGGATTTGAGCCCCGCGTCAGGCTCTGTGCTGACTGCCAGCTCAGAGCCTGGAGCCTGTTTCAGAGTCTGTGACTCCCTCTCTCTCTGACCCTTCCTTGCTCACGCTGTCTCTCTCTCACTCTCCTAGAAATAAATAAAACATTAAAAAAATTTAGAAAATCATTTTCTAGATGGTATAAAAGGGAGGGCCTTCAAAGGGAAGAGGTCAACATACATAGAAGCACAGAAGATCCTGAGTGTTCAGGAATACCTTAACCTGAACAAGAGTGACAATGAGGAAGCTGACAGAGATGAGACTAGCAGTGCAGACACATGGCAGTATATCCTGGGAGCAGGCGAGAAGCCTGCTGTGATGCTGAGCAGTGGAGAGTTTATTTTGTAAGCCAGGGGAAAGCTGCAAAATCACCAGAAGTGTTGAAAGAGGGATGGTATGAACTAATTTAATGTCTGAGTTATCATCCTGACAACCACAATGACATACCATTAAACACCCACCAGATGTCAAAAACTAAAAGGACTAATGACACGAAAAGGTGTCAAGAGTATGGAGCACCCGGTGCACTCAAACAATTCTGGTGGAAGTACAAAATGCACCATCACTATGGAAGTGTTTGGCAGCTTTTGACAATGTTAAAAATATATAACATGACCCAAGAATTTACTGCAAGGGAAATGTAAACATATGTTTGCAAAGTAGATTGCACGAGAAATTTAACAGCAACTTTATTCATCATTGCCAAAGTATGGAATTCATCCAAATGTCTGTCAATAGCAGAGCAGATAAGCAAATTGTGATGTATTCATAAAATGGAACACAACTCATCAATAAAGCTAATAACCTACTTTGGAATGCAATGACATGAATGAATCTCAAAAAATATTATGCTGAGCAAAAAAGCCATGGAAGAATATATACAGTCTGAAGTCATTTATATGAAGTCAAAAAAAGCCAAATTAATCTACTATTATATCAACCACGAGAGTAATTTCTAGAAGGGATAGGATTGACTAGACTTGGGCTTGAGGACATTTTCTAGAAAGATTCAACTTTTCCAATTCTTAATTATCATCATGATTACACAGAATATGTATTATTTTTAACTCATTGAATTAAGATTTTCCAAATATCCTTAAAGGTTGTTGACTGAGGTCAATGTTATCTCAATTTCCAAAAAGGACAACTTTGACAGCAACATGGAAGTGAACTGCAAAGGGAAGAGATTGAGAACAAAAATTCTTCTGAGGAGAATGATGTCCTATTAAAGGTAGAGGTAAGGATTTGAATGCCAACAGTGCCTGTGATGACAGATTTCATGAGGAAGAGAAACTTCAGTGGAAGTGATGACTGTGTTCATAATATGATGATGGTGACAGTGGTGGGTAGAGAAAAAGAGAAGAAAATAAAGAATGGATCTATTTTGATGTCATTAAAAAAATACATACTTAAAGCATTTTTTAATGTTTATTTTTGAGAGATGAGAGAGAGACAGAGCATGAACGGGGGAGAGACAGAGAGGGAGAGAGAGGGAGACACAGAATCTGAAGCAGGCCACAGGCTCTGAGCTGTCAGCCCAGAGCCTAACGCAGAGCTCGTACCCATGAACTGTGAGATCATGACCTCAGCCCAAATTGGACACTTAAACAACTGAGCCACCCACGTGCCTCAAGACATACATATTATAGGGCAAAAGATCCAGTATAGCTAAAGCAATATTGAGAGATAAAGTCAGACTAGATTTCAAGACTTATTTGCTATGGTAAAGCCACAGTAATTTAGACAGTTTGATATTGGTGGGGAAAAAAATAGACAGGTCAATGGAACAGAATAGAAAACCCAGAAATAGGGGCGCCTGGGTGGCTTAGTCGGTTAAGCGTCCGACTTTCGCTTAGGTCATGATCCCGTGGTTTGTGGGTTTGAGCCCCGCGTCGGGCTCTGTGCTGACTGCCAGCTCAGAGCCTGGAGCCTGTTTCAGTCTGTGACTCCCTCTCTCTCTGATCCTCCCCTGCTCACGCTGTCTCTCTCTCTCTCTCCTAGAA